>NW_024434643.1:0-11827 GCF_017639785.1 Mesocricetus auratus | reverse complement strand
TACCTTCAATTATGCCAGATAGTTTTACTGGGAATGGTAGTCAGGATTGGCAGTTGTGGTTCTTCATTACTTGATCCCAATTCCTACTGGCTCTTACATTTCTATTGAGAAATCAGCCATTGCTCTTAGGAGCTTGCCTGTCTGCATGATGTGGTATTTCTCTCTCTCTCTCTCTCTCTCTCTCTCTCTCTCTCTCTCTCTCTCTCTCTCTCTCTCTCTCTCTTTCTCTCCTCTTCCTCATTACATCTGGACAGCCGTTTCCCTTCCCTTCCCTCCACTATTCCATGTCCCTGCTCATCTGCCTCCCCCAGATCAACTCCTCCTGTTTCTCTTAAAAAGTATCAAACCTTCCAGGAATATCCACCAAACATAGCCTAACAAGACACAATAAACAGCACACAAACCCTCATATCATGGCTGGATTCGCAACCCAGGAGGAATAAGGATACCAAGCACAGGCATCCATTCTACTCCCACTGCTAGAAGTCCCAAAAGAACACCAAGCTACACAACCATAATGTATATGCAGAGGACCTGGCTCAGACCTGTATAGGGTCTATGTTTTCTGTGAACTTCTATGAGCACTGCTTAGTTGATTCTGTTGCCCTAGTTCTCATAATGTCCTTGATCCCTCTGGCTCCTGGAATGTATACCCCCTCGTCCACCTCCCACACTGGTATTTCTCTCTTGCAGCTTTTACTACACTATTTTTCATATTTTATTTTTAAATTTAAATTAGAATCAAGGTTGCTTCACATGTCAATTCCAGGTCCCTCTCTCTTTCCCTCCTCTCCTCCCATGCCCTCCCACCAACCCCCCAATATCCCCTCATTTCCCCAGGAAGGGTGAGTCCCTCCATGGGGTGTCCATAGTCTGTCATTTCATCCAGGGCAGGGCCTAGACCCTCCCCCAAGAGTCCAGGGTGAGAGTGCATCTCTCATTGTTGGATGGGAGCCCAAAGCCCATTTGCATACCCAGGATAAATACTGATCTACCACCCAAGGCTCAATATATTACCTAGGCCTCCTCACTGACACCCACATTCAGGGGGTCTTGATCAGTCCCATGCTGGATTACCAGACATCAGTCTGGGATTCAAG
Organism: Mesocricetus auratus; assembly: GCF_017639785.1. Taxonomy (NCBI): domain Eukaryota; kingdom Metazoa; phylum Chordata; class Mammalia; order Rodentia; family Cricetidae; genus Mesocricetus; species Mesocricetus auratus. Next base: position 10,727 of record NW_024434643.1, on the reverse strand, counting down.
AGCTAAACCTTGTCAGGTCAGCTGTTTCTGGGGGTTAAACCAGCCCAGTCTTAATGCCTTTAGTCTTCAGTCCTCCTCTCTGTCACTGGCTTTCTTGAGTTCAGCTCAGTGCTTAGCCATGGGAGTCTGCCTCTGCTTCAATCAGCCACTGAATGCAGGTTCTGTTTCCCATACTTTCTGGCCATTGGATTGTAGGCTGGCACTCCCCAGATTTATGTCTAAAATCCATATATGAGAGAGTACATGCCATGTTTCTCTTTTTGTGACTGTGTTACCTCACTCAGGGTGTTTTCTTCTAGTGCCATCCATTTGCCTGCAAATCTCAGGATTCCATTTTTTTCTGCTGAATAGTACTCCATTGTGTAAATGTACCACATTTTCTCTATCCACTCTTCGGTTGAGGGACATCTAGGTTGCTTCCAAGTTCTGGCTATTACAAATAATCCTGCTATGAACATAGTGGAACAGACATCCTTGTTGTATGAATGGGCATCTTTTGGATATATGCCAGGCAGAGAGCTATGTGGACACACAGGACTGATTAGCCTGATTACTGGATTCTATCTGTATTCTCTTGTGTTCCTTTCCTGGCCCCTGGAATCCTGTCTTACTGTTCTGAGCTCCTTTGCAATGGTCAGTCCCATTTTCTTCTTTGAAGCTTGCTTTGAATGACTGAATTAAATGCTGTCCTGGCCTATGAGCACTGCTCTACAGGCAAAATTTCAGATGATGGTGACACCTCCACAAGTGCTACCATGGTCCTAGTGGCAAATGGTGACATTACCCCATGCAGATTTTCCCAGTGTTCCATGAACTGATTGAACTCTGTGCAATACTTCCATTGCCTCTAATTCCCACCAAGTGAATACTGTGTGGGTTTGAATCAATGTTTCTTTTCCACAGTCCCATGACTCTTGGTCTGAATTCTCAAGAGTGTCCTTCACAGAAGGCCTTGGGCTGCTGAGCTGCCGACACAGCAAAAGTCTTTTTGAAATGGCATCTTGTTTTTCTCCGTTAGTTGCCTAGTGCCAGGCACTCAGTGCCAAGGGAGAAGTTCCCCTACCTTTCTCCTAATGCTGCTGCTGCCCTGGGAATGGCCTTTTGTCCAGCTGCAGAGTGTCTGTTACTCTTAGGATAGCTACTTTTCAGCTTTCCCCAGATTATTCTATGGGGACACAAACAGGCCATGACCTCCTGTCACTGCTATTTCAATGTTTTATCTTTCTCCTTTTTGTTCATTTTGGAACCCAAGCCCATGGAATGGTGCTGCCCACATCTAGGGCATGTCCTTCTACTTCAGTTAACCTGCTCTAGAAAATTCCTCATAGACCTGCCAAATGTTCTGTCTCCTAATTCTATAAACTGCCAAGCTGACAATATTAATCATCACAAAGTCATCATCTGTTCATTTGACACCCAAACGTTGGTTTTAGGTGGCAACCTCCTGTCTTTTGTTCCTCATATACTCATAGTCATCTCTAAATGCAAGATGCATCCAGTCCAACGTCAGAAGTCCCCATAGTCATTAAGAGTTTCAGGACTGTCCAAAAGTGCAAGTGCAGAGCCTCCTCTAAAACTCAGGATTGGAACCAGCATTATGTTGTCCTGCCCCCTGACAATGAGTGGGACAAACATATCAGCTTTCAGGCAGAAACTTAGGCAGCTCAATGGGCCCTGTGTTTCGTGGCTATGTCTTCTGTTATGGGGCTGTGTACAGACTTAGTACACACTTGCAAGCTTCCCTTTTAAGTGAGCACCTCCACACCTCCACAAGTTCTCTCTCTCTCTCTCTCTCTCTCTGTCTCTGTCTCTCTCTCTCTCTCTCTCTCTCTCTCTCTCTCTGCCTCTGTCTGTCTCTCTCTGTCTGTGTGTCTCTCTCTCTGTCCCTCTTCTCTGCTTCTCCCTTTGTCTCTTCACCCTTTCCTCCAATAAACTCCACATGGGTTTGTTGAGTCTTGCAGTTCGTGTTTTCATGTACCCGTGACTAAAGCATGGTTTCCTGTTCCATCTACTCTACCTGTGAGTAACTGAATCAAAAGAACAACATCAGGCAACCTCTTTTTTCCCTTACAAAAAAAGATTTATTTATTAGTAATAAATATTCTGCCTGCATGTGTCCGTGCAGGCCAGAAGAGGGCAGCAGACCTTGTTACAGATGGCTGTGAGCCATCAGGTGTTTGCTGGGAATTGAATTCAGGACCTTTAGAAGAACAGCCAGTGTTCTTAAACACTAAGCTATCTCTCCAGTCCCATTGGCAGCCTCTTAACTGTGAGCCCCTACAACATGAAAATTTTGCTTGGGCTAGGGTGGTGTCTTAGTAGACTGATTGACTTGTAAGCAAGAAGACCTGAGTTTGGTCCCAAGAGCCCACATTAAAAAAACAAACATATAAACTTCCAGTGGCCTGAGCAGAAACACCGGAGACCTGATGACTGCACAAAGCGGATCCGGATCCCAGCCCGACAGGATTCAGCCTGCCAAGAGACTGCCAGCTTCCAAGTCCCAGTCTCCACCCACCGGACAGGTGAGGCGAGGGTCCAGCCTACCCAGAGTTTGCTAAGGTCCGGATGCTAGGATGGCCTCTCTCCACGCAAGAGGAAAGCTACCAGTGTAGTGGACCTGCTCCCACCCACTGGAAAGGAACCGTGATCACATACATGCCAGGGGAGGAAGAGACTCCTTCTGCACCCACAGGAAGAAATGATGGGAAGGAGACAATACAATAACACATCCACCAACAGAAAAACCAATGTGACACCACCAGAAACTAGAGAATCTCCACCCACAAGACCTGAACAGTCCATTGCAAAAGAAGCTGATGAGAAAGACCTTAAAAACAAATTCATGAGAATGATAGACACCCTCAAAAAAGATATGAGAAAATCCCTTAAATACATGGAAGAAAAAACAGACCAAAAAATACGAGAAATGGAGGAGGAAAAAACAATTCCAAGAACTGCAAGAATTGCAAGAAATGGAGGAAAAACAATCCAAAAAATTCAAAAAATGGAAGAAAAGACAAACCAAAAACTTCAACAAATAAGAGAGGAAAAGACAAAGCAAAAATTACAAGAAACAATCCAAAAAGTACAATTGTTGAAAGCTGAAATAGAGACAATTAAAAAATACAGTCTGAAGGAATGCTGGAAATAGAAAAGAAAGCTGGGCAAACAGTCAGGTACTACAGATACAAGCATAACCAACAGAATACAAGAGATGGAAGACAGGTTGGGTAATGGGGGCTCACGCCTTTAATCTCAGCACTCAGGAGGCAGAGGCAGGTGGATCTCTGTGAGTTTGATGCCAGTGTGGTCTACAGAGTGAGTTGCAGGACTGTCTCCAAAATAATACCGAGAAACCCTGTTTCAGAAAACCAAGAAAGAGAGAGAGAGAGATGGAAGACAGAATCTAGAAGATATACTAGGGGAAATAGATTCATTTACCAAAGAAAATCTTTTTTTAAATTATGAAGCTGTTGGCCTTGCTTGTTTCTTACTGGCTAGCTCTGACTTAAGTAATTACCCCATAATTGCTAATTTAAGTATTTCCCTTACTGGAGAGGTTTCCCGGCTTCCTACTCCATGGTGTTACATCTTGACTCTCTGTGTTTCTCCTTTCCAGAGTCCTCCTGGACTGCTAGTCCCACCTATCTTGGTTCCCTATTGGCAAACAGTGCTTTATTGACATATATACAGGACTTCCCCAACATCTCCTCTTTTCTGTCTAAACAAAAAGAAAGGTCTTAACTCTAACGTAGTACAATTATATATAAAAGAACAGTTATCAAGTAAGAACATAGTTACAATATTTTGTCTATCAACATTTAGCAAGATTTAAAGAAAATGTCATCTATCCCATCCTTGTGAGTCCAAAGTTCTATATGTAGCTTATCTTTTATCATAACTAAGGCAAACTATAATTATAACTGTCTTCAACTCCATCAAAGGCAACAGAAGGATAATATATAAACACTAGAATTGACAGAGACATCTTACTGCCTGGACAGTCACCCAAAGTTCCTCTGTAACGTTGGGGCATCCATCTTTAGCCCATAGGCCACAGTGTGTATGGAAGACTTCTCAGCAAAGCAGGAAATTTCAGACTGTCCATCTGCATCAGCAGTCTGTCAGTTATTTTTCTGTGTCCTGCAGAAAGTCTCATGGACTCTTCCATGAATCAAGAACCCTGAAGGACAGTTTGAGTTCAGTAGTCACTTTCCTGTGGGTCCTGCATGTCCAGTTTATACAGCAACAGTCAAGCAGTCTAGGCAAGAGCAGTTTCTTGCCCAAATGGCTAATCTTGCCATGCTGAAAGCAAACTCCATAACGAGTCTCTTCATTGTCCATCTCCCACTCAGACATAATTGGGCTGTCAGGAGCAGACATTTCTCATTGTCAAGAAAAACCCTAAACCATTTTAAATGCCATTTTCTGAAGGTCTTTGAAAGGTTTCAAGACTATCTATCTATCTATCTCAAATATATCTCTGTATATCTAGAAAACCAAACTAACCTAAATATAAGTTCTGACTATTATAAGTAACTATCTATAGTCTGTATTTAATTATGCATCATGTTTTAAAAGATCAGTATAAGCACAATACTTAATCAAGAGGATAAATATACACATCACAAAGTTGACCTTGAATTTGTATCAATAAATGAAAAACCATACCCATACCATAATTCTTCTTTTTACCATTATAAAGAGATTGGCTGGGATCATTAGCCAATTATAAACAACATTAAAAGAGATTGGCTGTGATCACTAGCCAATTATAAACAAACCCATTTAAATGAAAACACAGATTTATAAACAAGATAGGAATTAGGACGTCACTCATTCCAAACTGCTTTGTGCTGGAAGGGGGCGCTGTTTATACCATGGGGATCATGACCAAACTCAGAAACCTGTATAAGTCCGTATTTTCGGGGTCTGTAAGACTGCATTGTATTAGCTGTTTCAGTTGTTGGAACACCTGGTCCACTGCTTCCGGGTGTCTTGGTTCATCAAACGACAGAAGCCTGGAAGGAATCCTCAGCTTTTCATTTTCTGTAGAAACATAAACAAAACCTCTTTTCCCAAGTAACATATCCTTATATGGAGAGGTTTCCAGGGTTCCTACCCCATGGCGTTACATCTTGTCTTACTGTGATCAAAGAAAATCTGAAGTTCAACAAATCCCTAACACAAAATATCCAGGAAATATGGGACACCATGAAAAGACCAAAACTAAGAATAATAGGTATAGAAGAAGGTGAAGAAATCCACCTTAAAGGGGGAGAAAACAGAGCTGTTCTGGCGGGATCAGGTACAACAGGTCCTGCTACTGGGCCTGTGTTCCAGTGCCTGGGGATCACCTGGGAGCTGCACAGAGCTTCCAATCCCAGTGGGAGCCAAACACCCCAGACTCCAGGACTTCTCTCCCACCAACGAGACCAGGAAAATTGCTGATCCAGGGAGACCAGGGGACTAGCTGTTCCTGAGGGTCCAGGAACCAGAGGATCCAGGGAGACCAGGGGTAACAGCTGTTCTGGCAGGATCAGGTACAACAGGCCCTGCTTCTGGGCCTGTGTTCCAGTGCCTGGGGATTGCCTGGGAACTGCACAGAGCTTCCAATCCCAGTGGGAGCCAAGCACCCCAGACTCCAGGACTTCTCTCCCAACAACGAGACCAGGAAAGCAGAGGAGCCAGGGAGACCAGGGGAGCAGCTGTTCAGGCGGCAGCAGGATCAGGTAAAACAGGATCCAGCAAAGGGTCTAGGGGACCAGGTGGGAGGCTAAGCGCCCCAGATTCCTGTTCTTCTTCTCCACCAATGGGACCAGAACCAGGACAAGGAATACAAGAACTACCAGATTATTGGACTTGCTAGCACCCATCAAAAGGGAATTCTGGTCCCCTAACCACCAGACCAGTAAGGGGCTCTTTCTGCACCCACTAGAAGAAGAGATGGGAAAGAGACAATACAAAAACACACTCAGCAACAGAAAAACAAATATGACACCACCAGATTCTAGAGACTCCACACCAGCAAGACTACAACATTCCAATGCAAACCAAGAAGAAGAGAATGACCTTAAAACCACTTTCATGAAAATGATAGAGGCTCTAAAAGAGGATATAGGAAAATCCTTCAAAGAAATGGAAGAAAAAACAATCCAAAAATGCAAGAAATGGAAGAAAAAACAAAGCAAAAAATGCAAGAAATGGAAGAAAAAACAAACCAAAAAAGGCAGGAAATTGAAGAAAAAACAAACCAAAAAAGCAGGAAATGGAAGAAGAAACAAAACAAAAAATGCAAGAAATGGAAGACAAAACAAAGCAAAAAATGAAAGAAATGGAAGAAGAAACAAACCAAAAAAGGCAGGAAATGGAAGAAGAAACAAAGCAAAAAAGGCAAGAAATGAAAGAAAAAGCAAACCAAAAAATGCAAGAAATGGAAGAAAGAACAAACCAAAAAATTCATAAAAGGGAACAAATGGATGAAAAGATAAACTGAAAATTGCAAGAAACAATGCAAACACTGCAAGAGTTGAAAACTGAAATAGAGACAATAAAAAACACAATCTGAAGAATGGCAGGAAATAGAAAAGCTGGGCAAATGATCAGGTACTACCGATATAAGCATTACCAACAGAATAGAAGAGATGGAAGAGAGAATCTCAAGTGTTGAAGATACACTAGGAGAAATAGATTCATCAACCAAAGAAAACCTTAATTCCAACAAATACTTAATACAAAACATTCAGGAAATATGGGGCACCATGAAAAGACCAAACCTAAGAATAATAGGTATAGAAGAAGGAGAAGAAAACCACCTCAAAGGGGCAGAAAACATATTCAACAAAATCATAGAAGAAAACTTTCCCAACCTTAAGAAAGACATGCCAATGAAGGTACAAGAAGCTTACAGAACACCAAATAGAGTGGACTACAAAAAAGTCCCCTCGCCACATAATAATCAAGACCCCAAATATACAGAATAAAGAAAGAATATTAAGAGCAGCTAAGGAAAAAGACCAAGTAACATATAAAGGCAGACCTATCAGAATTACACCTGATTTCTCCATGGAAACTCTGAAAGCCAGAAGGTCCTGGATAGATATTCTACCAACACTAAGAGACCATGGATGCCAGCCCAAACTAGTATACATGGCAAAGCTCTCAATCACTATAGATGGAGAAAACAAGATATTCCATGACAAAACTAGATTCAACCAATATGTATCCACTAACCCAGCCCTACAAAAAGTTTTGTAAGGAAAACTCCAACCCAAGGAAGTTAACTACAACCAGAAAAACATAAGCAATAGAGAATCCCTCTCTACCAACAGCCAAAAGAACAAAGGGGTGAAATTCCACACATAATTCCACCAACAACAACCATTGCAAATCAAAGAAGGATGAGCAATCAATGGTCATTAATATCCCTCAACATTAATGGCCTTAACTCACCCATAAAAAGACACAGGCTAGCAGAATGGATTCGAAGACAGAACCCTTCCTTCTGCTGCATACAAGAAACACACTTCACCCTCAAAGACAGACATTACCTGAGAGTTAAAGGTTGGGAAAAATTTTCCAATAAATGGACCCAAGAAACAAGCAGGGGTAGCAATCCTAATATCTAACAAACTAGACTTTAAAATAAAATCAATCAGATATTCACTAACCCTACATCTGACAGAGGGCTAATCTCCAAAATTTACAAAGAACTCAAGAAACAAGTCTCCAAAACACCAAAGGATCCAATTAAAAGGTGGGGTACAGAGCTAAATAGAGAATTCTCAGTAGAGGAGGCTAAAATGGCCAAGAGACACTTAAGAAAGTGATCAACATCGTTAGCCATCAGGGAAATGCAAATCAAAACAACTCTGAGATACCATCTTACTCCTGTCAGAATGGCTAAAATCAAAACCACCGAAGACAATTTATGCTGGAGAGGATGTGGAGAGAGGGGAACACTCCTCCACTGCTGGTGGGAGTGCCAACTCGTATAACCTCTTTGGAAATCAGTATGGAGATTCCTCAGAAAAATGGGAATTTATCTACCACAAGACCCAGCAATTCCACTCCTAGGCATAAATCGAAATGAGGCAAATTCATACAACAAGGGCATCTGCTCCACTATGTTCATAGCAGCATTATTTGTAATAGCCAGAACCTGGAAGCAACCTAGATGCCCCTCAACTGAAGAGTGGATAGAGAAAATGTGGTACATTTACACAATGGAGTATTACTAAGCAGAAAAAAACAATGGAATCTTGAAATTCGCAGGGAAATGGATAGCACTGGAAGAAACCATCCTGAGTGAGGTAACCCAGTCGCAAAAAGACAAACATGGTATGTACTCACTCATATATGGATTTTAGACATGGATCAGGATAGTGCCAGTCTGCACTTCCACTGATAGAGAGTCTGGGAAACAGGAAAGAACCTAAAAGATATGCATATATGCATAGTACCCAAGAGAAGAGGATTGAGACAAGATCCTCTGAATGAATGGGGAACATGGCGAGGGGAGGGTGGGAGTGGGACCTGGAAGAAGAGAGGGGGTTAAGAGGAAGAGAGTTGGTCATGGGGGACAGGAAGTTGAGGGGGTGGGGGTAGAATAGGGGGAAGAGGGAATCATAGGATCGAATACAGATCAGGCACCAGAGTGACCTCGAGTGATCTAAAGGGATAACACCAATTGGCCAGCTAAGCAATAGTGGAGAGACCACCTCGAATGCCCATTCCTGATAATGAACTTGATGTATATAACCATCTGGGAGCCTTCATCCTGTGACTGATGGAAGCAGAGGCAAACACACAATTAATCACTGAACTGAACCCAAGGAACCCAGTGACAGAGAGAGAGGAGTGATGAGCAAATTGGCAAAGAATGGGCTGGCAAAACCAGCAGAGACAGATGATCTGAACAGGGGAGAGCTCTTGGACCCCAGCCCGACAGTGGGGAGGCCAGCATGGGACTGATCTGGACCCCCAAATGTGAGTGTCAGCGAGAAGGCCTGGGCAACCTATGGGGCCCTGAGCTGTGGATCAGTGTCTATCCCTGGTATACAAACAGTCTTCGTGTGCCTATAGCACAAAGAGGGATACTCTCTCAGCCTGGACTCTTAGGGGAGTGCCTTGACCCTACCAAGAGTAAAATGACAGACTCTAGATATCCCCTATGTGGAAGGATTTGGCAATAGAGTGGGAGGGTGGGGGGGAAGGGGAGTGCGGGAGGAGGGGAGGGAGAGGAAACTGGGATTGACATGTAAAACAAGCTATTTAAAATTAAAATAAAAAATAAATAAAATCAATCAAAAGAGATGAAGAAGGTCATTACATACTCATCACAGGTGAAATCCACCAAGATGAAGTGTCTATCCTGAACATCTATGCCCCAAATAAAAAGGCATCCACATTCGTAAAAGAAACATTACTAAAACTTAAATCACATATAAAGCCCCACACACTTATAGTGAGAGATTTCAACACACCACTCTCACCACTAGACAGGAATACCAGATAAAAACTCAACAAAGAAGCAAAGGGTCTAATAGAAGTAATGACCCAATTGGGATTAACAGACATCTATAGAACATTTCATCCACATAAAAAAGAATATACCATCTTCTCAGCACCACTGCCTGGTAACTTTGCCAATATTAAACATTAATTTTAGAATTCTGTGGTTTATTATGTAACTACCACTTTAAACATGTGTTTTGGGGGCTGGAGAAAGAATCTTTTTGTATATCTATTGGCCATTTTCTTTTTGTTCATTACTGTTCATATTCCTATTAAAAGTGGGTTTTAAAATCATTGTCATTTAGGTAAAATACATCTATGAAGTATGGAGTGTACTTTTCAAACATTTACTATTGGTTAGGGCGAGATTATTTCTGTAGCACTTAAGTTGAATCCTCTTCTTATGGCCCACACTTGGTCACTCTGTATTACCTACCAGTTCTGTATTTTGGTGGCCACCAGCTCCTAGCAACTATGTGTTTGTTGCTGGTATGTTGTTACTGTTTGTATGCCATTATATGCAACCACCCACAGTTTGGTTGATTATGAAATAGTCTACAATACTTTGCAAAGATGACAAACTGACTAAGAATGAAAATAGACCCAGTTTTCAGAGTGATGTGTTATTGTAGATGGAAATCCTAGCTTAAAGAAGCTTGATTGTTTCTGGTAGAGCTTCCATACCTTTTGTAGGAGATTCGAGTGCTCACGCAGTAGTGGAGAGTGCCATGTCCTATGCACCTTGTCATGCTCTTAGTCTGCAAAGAGTTTGGTAAAAGAAAAATGCCTGTGCTGAGGACTTAAGAAATGTTCGTGATCCCAGCATCTGTTGTTGCTAAGGGGACACTGAGTTCAAAGCCAGAGTGAGCTATATATTGAGATGCTGTGTCAAATAAAGAAACAAAAATTGATCTGATTGTTATGATCTTTAGTCATCACCTCCATGGTTGTCACTAAGTAACCATAGTCTGTTTCCTTCACATAGTTTCCCAATATACTACAAATAAGCAAAACAGACCTTGTTAGTTAGGGTTTCTGTTGATGTGAGGAAACACCGTGACCACAGCAGCTCTTATAAAGGGAAACTTTTTTTTTGACACACAACAGCCATAGCTGATTTATTTAGCGCCTCTTATTTTCCCAGCTCTTGCTGCAGCTTTTCTCAGTTAACCCATACAGCATGCTGTAACACAAGAATTTTACGTTTT
>NW_024434642.1:0-660 GCF_017639785.1 Mesocricetus auratus | reverse complement strand
AAAACTTACGTTTCAACACTGTGTGTGAAACTACATGCTTAAGTTCTTCAAAACTAACGATACAACACTGTGTGTGAAACGATGTGCTTAACTTCATGAGAACTAACCATATACCACTGTACTAGAAACTACGTGATTAACGTCATGAAAACTAACGAAATAGCACAGTATTTGAAACTATGTGCTTAACTTCTTCAAAAGTGATGATCCACCACGTACGTGAAACTATGTGCTTAACTACACGAGAACATACCATATAACACTCTATAAGAAACTACGTGCTTAACTTCTTCAAACCTAATGTTCGAACTCTGTGTGTGAAACTACGTGCTTAACTTCTTCAAAATTAATGTTACAACACTGTGTGTGAAACTATGTGCTTAATTTCATGAAATCCAACTATATAACTCTATATGAGAAACTACGTTCTTAACTTCATGAAAACTAACGATACAACACTGTATGTGAAACTATGTGCTTAACTTCTTCAAAACTAACGATACAACACTGTATGTGAAACTATGTGCTTAACAACACGAGAACCTACCATATAACACTATATTAGAAACTACGTGCTTAACTTCTTCAAAACTAACTTTACAAATCTGTCTGTGAAACTACGTGCTTAATTTCTTCAAAACTAAAGATACAACACATGTG
>NW_024434641.1:0-1931 GCF_017639785.1 Mesocricetus auratus | reverse complement strand
CAGCTCAGCTAGACAATAATGATGATGCAAGTTAAGCCATCCTTGGGTAAGGCAGAATAGAGAAAACCCTTTTACTGGAGGTAAGGAATTCTTTTTGAGAACAGGAAAATGAATTTTTTCACAATGGGGTTGGAAAGTGGCAGAGCAGTCGTTGTGTATTTAGCAAACACACAGAGCATGTGCCTTGTTGAGGAGTGTGTTTGCAGGTCTGGGATGGAAGAGGGGGCACAATGGTGGAGACTAGATTTAGTTTGCCATGGCAAATTTCAGACCACGATGTGGACATGTTGCTTCCCATTGACTGGTTTATTCTTGTCAAGCAGTCCCTCCAACAGATCTAATTTCTGAGACTGTAGGTGAGTCAGAGAGTAAAGGTTGTGATCTTTTATGTCCTTAGATGTGTGACAAACCGGAGCTATTTAAACCTCAGGAGCTAAAGCAATGGAGTAGATGTTTTTTGGCTAGTCTGTGTTTCTCTTGTTGTTTTTGCAGTGCTGGGGTTAAACTGGCATTTGTGAGTGTTATGTAAATGCTCTGCCACAGGGCTATATTCCCAAGCCTCCACAGGAATTTTATGAACAATTTTCAAATAAAAGAGTCTGGAGTCTTTGGCTTTGCAAGTGTATTGTTTTTTGAATGGTTCACATAGGTATATTTCAGTGCTTGGTCTCTCATTGTGCAAGTGTTTGGGAAGGTGTGACCTGGTGGGTGAAGGTCTGTCATTGGGAATAGGCTTTGAGGTTTCAAAAACCAGTGTCATTCTCAGTTGGTTCTCTCTGCCTCCTATTGTGAACCAAGTTGTTACAAACTTTCAGTTACTGCTCCCAAAATGCCTACCTGCTGCGATTTTCACCACCATGATGGTCATGGAGCCATGAGCCTAGAATTAAATCATTTATAACTCACATTGCTGCAAGTGTCTTATCACAGCAATAGAAAAGAAACTTAAGCAGCAGGAAAAGGAACTTACACCAAGCTGATGTCCTGAGTTTGATTTCAAAACTCCAAGGTGGAAGAAGAGAACCAACTCTCACTAATTGTTTTCAGAACTCCACCCATGCTCCAGGACATAGATGCACATATACATTTGTAAACACATGCATTAAATGAATAATAATGAACATTTATATCATTAACCTTTGCCATTCAAACAAAGCATATGACTAGGTATATATGATTGATTGCAATTTCTCAGTAATATCTGTAGTTTTTAGTATATGGATCTTTATCTGCTTAACACATTTATCTCTATTAATGATATTGTCATAAATTATAGTTTTAAATTCTATTTATGCATTTTTATATTTAAATGGTGTGTGTTTGTGTGTATCCTGTGGTCCAATATGACATCTCCATGAATATGTTCAACATGGATGATTGATGGAGATTGTTCAAACCTCACATTACAGATGGTCAAAATGGAATGATCAAATGTGAATCATCATATCTCTCACCTTATATATTTAATTTACTGTTTCTCTGTTGTCATGGCATCATTAATCAACTCTGCTGTTGTGAAATCTTCAGTTAGGTGTTATAATTCATAGTTATCTTATTGTTCTATGTGCTATGGGATATCAGGAATGATTCCTCATATCTCGCTGCACATTTTCCAGTCATTCCTTTTATTTTCCTCTGAGATCTCCTAACCACCATTCCTTGTTCTACATCTGAAAGATGGAAATATTCACAGAGGCAAGTTAGATATTTATCACTTTTGTAGGTATCCTGAAAATATTTTACTTCTTTAAGTTCTAAGAATCAAACTTTTGACCTTATATATGTTAATCAAATATTCTCCTACTGAGTCACACCTCCACTTTTTAGTTTTTGAGAGGGTCTCAGTAGGTTGCCCTGATAATCTTCCTGGTTCCAGTTCAGTCCCTTCCCTTTGCATGGTTATGTATCATGATCATATTGTTGGTAATACT
>NW_024434640.1:0-1875 GCF_017639785.1 Mesocricetus auratus | reverse complement strand
CTGCACATCTATACACGTAACTTATTGAAAACATAGGAAACAAAACTTTGTGGGAAACTACCTGAGAAACATCTTGAAAACAAATGATACAACATTGTGTGAAAATCTATATTCGTAAATTATTGAAACCGAACGGTACAGCATTCTGTGAGAATCTATATACATTGCTTCCTGAATCTCACGATACAACACTGAATGCATATCTACTTGAAAATTAACCATACAACACTGTGTGAGAATCCAAACGTGTAACTCCTTGAAAACTTACGATACAAAACTGTCTGAGAGTGTATACGTGTAACTTATTGAAAATTAACAATACAAAACTGTGTGAGAATGTACACATGTAACTTCTTGAAAACAAATGATACAACACTGTGTGAGAAACAAAATGTATAACTACTTGAAAAGTAACGATACAACACTGTCTGAGAACCTACACGTGGAACTTATTGAAATGTAATGATACAACACTGTGTTTGAATCTGTATACGTAACTTCTTGAAAATAAAGCACACAACACTGTCTGAGAACCTACACGTGTAACATATTGAAATTTAAAGATACATCACTATGTGCAAATCTACACGTGTAACTTCTTGAAAACTAACAAAACAACACTGTGTGAGAATCTACACACGTAACTTCTTGAAAACCAAAGATACAACAGTGTCTGAGAATCTACACGTGTAACATTTTGAAAAATAATGATACAACACTGTCTGAGAATCTACATGTTTGTCTTTTTGAAAAATAACAATACAACACTTTGAATCTATATGCATAACTTATTGAAAATAAATGAAACAGCACTGTGTGAGAATCTACAGATGTACCTTATTGAAAACTAATAATACAACACTGTCTGAGAATCTACATGTGTATCTTATTGAAAAGTAGATACAACACTGTGTTTGAATCAACATGCATAACTTCTTGAAAATAAAGGACACGAAACTGTCTGAGAATCTACTAGTATAACTTATTGAAAATTAAAGAAACAACACTGTGTGAGAATATACATGGGTAACTTATTGAAAAATAATGATACAACACTGTATGAGAATATACATGTGTAAATTCTTGAAAACTGACGATACATCACTGTGTGGGAAACTACATATGGAACTACGTGAAACTAACGACAGAACACTGTCTTAGAATCTACACGTGTATCTATTGAAAAGTAACGTTTTAAAACTGTGTTTGAATCTACACGTGTAACTAATTGAAAATTAACGGAACAACTGATGATAGAACAGTGTGTGAGATAGTATTTGTGTAACTTCTTGAAAACTGACGATACAACACTGTGTGAGAAACTACATGTTTAACTACTTGAAAACTAATGATACAACACTGTGAGAAACTACATGTGCAACTATTGAAAACTAATGATAAAGAACTATCTGAGAATCAACACGTGTTTCATATTGAAACGTAATGATACAACCCTGGGTGAGAATCTACACGTGTATCATATTGATAACTAATGATCCAACACGGTGTGAAAATCTACACGTGTAATTTATTGAAAATTAATGATACAGCACTCTCTGAGTATCTAACCGTGTAACTTATTGAAAACCTATGATACAACACTGTCTGAGAATCTACACGTGTAACTTGTTGAAAACTAATGATACAACACAGTTTAAGTATCTACACGTGTAACTTCTTGGAAACTATCAACACAACACTGTGTGAGAAAATATATGCGTAATTTCTTGAAAACTCACGATACAACACTATGTGATAATCTACACGTGTAACTTACTGAAAACTAACGATACAATACTTTGTGAGAATCAGAAAGCATAACTTCTTGAAAACTAACGATACAACACTGTGTGAGAAACTACATGCCTAACTTCT
>NW_024434639.1:0-4716 GCF_017639785.1 Mesocricetus auratus | reverse complement strand
TCCCCACTGCTGATTTTGCTGGAACCTGAAGAATCTTGGGCTCTTCATGACTTGTGTTTTCTCTCCTTCCTCTATCCATACCACTTTATAGTCTCCCACCAGAGGGTGTGGCCTGTTTACCCATCAAGGTCTGGATTAAGGGTGTGTTTGTCTTCCTGCCTCCAGGTCAGGATTAGATCCATGTGTCGCTGTAACTCCAACGTTCCAGTTGGATTGGATCTACATACCACAACTGAAGCTATGCTCTCCATGTTTGGATGTTAGTTTATTCCAGAGAAAGTCAGATCAGGGAACAAGAGTCACAATAATAAGTGGAGTTTACTTCTTGTGTTACATGAAGATCCGAAATTCTACTCATTCAGTCACAGGGACTGAGTAGATTCTGGGCGTCCATATCTCATATTTTGTTTGTTTGGCATTTTTCTCCAAACTGTGATCATTTTATCATTTGTAGAAGTTTAAAATAATGTTACTTGACATACGGATCCCGGGTCACTCTCTATCCCACAGCAATGCACACATTCTACCCACCCAACCCCCAATCCACCCCTCTGAAAGGGGCGTTCCCACATGGGAATTCAAGAAATTCTGTGACATCACTGGAAGCAGACCAAAGACCCTCCCGCATGATTGTAGGGTGAGCGAGGTATGTCTCCACAGGGAATGGGTGCCCAAGAGACATTTCATGCAGTAGGGATAAATCCTGGTTCCCCATGTGGTGGACCCAACAACTGCCCAAACCAAACAAAGGTCATACACATTCCTAGGGACCAGTTCAGTGTTATGCAGGTTTGCGGGGTGTCATTATGGACTCCGGAACCTCCCACTTGATTCTTGCTCGGCTCAGCTGTTTCTGACCCAGGGACCTGGCCACTCTGCTCATCCTATCACACCTCCTGCTGCTAGACTGTGGTCCGCGAGTTGGGCCAGTACTTAGCTGTGGATCTCTTCACCTTCCTCTGTGGGTTAATGGATGAAAGTTCTATGATGACACCTAAGGTAGTCATCAACGTGATTGCATGGCAAGTGCCGCTAAGGTGCCCTTTCCACTGTGCCTCAGCGTTTAAACACGGCTCATGCTTGTGCATTCCTGGGAATTTCCTTAGAGCCAGATTTCCGGCTAACCCAAAAAATGGTCTCTCCATCCAAGTTTCCCTTTCCTTGTTCAGTTCCCCTGCTGCCTCCCCCAACTTGACCGACCCAGACCCTCGTGCTCTCCTTCTACCTTCTGCATTCTAACAACCTCTTCCTGCACGTGTCTTCCAAATATACACAGGAGACCTTGTCTGTTTCCATTTTGGGGGTATGGTAGAATCCATGCATTTTCCTAGTAGGGCTCTTCTTGTTTTTTGGACTCTCTGAAGTTGTCAACTGTAGGCTGACAATCCTCTACTTTATGTCGAATATCTACTTATGTGTGAGAACATGGGACACAGAGCTAAACAGAGAATTCTGAACAGTACGGTCTCTAGTGTCCAAAAGGCAAAGGAGGGTCTGCTCCAAATCCATAGCCTCCAGGGAAATGAAAATCAAACCTCATCTAAGTTGTCATCATTTATTTGTCAGAATGGCTAAGATCAAAACCATTAATGACAATTTATGCTGGAGAAGATATGCTGTAAGGGGATCACTGTTCCATTGCTGGTTCAAACTTGTAAGCCACTGTGGAAATATCGGTGGCCATTTCTCAAAATGTTGGTTATCAAACTGCAACAAACCACAGCATAACCACTCTTGTGCATATAACCAAAGGATAGGCAATCATACCATATGGACATTCGACCTATCAACTATGCTCACAGAAGTACTTTTTGTAATGGCCAGAAACTGAAACCAAAATAGCTGACCCTCCCCTGACAACTGGATAAGGAAAATATGGTGCATTTAAACAATGGGCTACGACTCAGGGCAGAAGATAATGACATTGTGAATTTGCAGTCAAATGGATGGATTTAGAAGACAACAATCCTGAGTGGGGTAACAGCAACACTGAACAACAAGCATTTCACATTTCATATTTTAATGGGTGTTTTTCTCTCCTCTGAAAATTTTGAACTCCCATTCTTACTCTGCTGGACCTTTAAAACGAGAGAGTTTTCTCTTGTATATCAGAATATGTTCACTAGTTACTGAAGGAAAGGTCTTCTGATGTACACAGCAGAAGAAAGGATCAGAGTGAAACACAGCGAGTGACATGAACAAGAGGAAAAAAGAGACAGACAGATCTGATTTCCTGACATTGGTGTAACTAGAAGTGTTAGATATAATAATATCAGTATCCCATAATGCAAGCTATAAATATAGCAAAAGAAAACAAATTCTGTCTGCACAGTGGGTATGATTTGACCGTAGCAGGGCTACAACACACACACACACGCACACACACACACACACACACACACACACACACACACACACACACACACACACACACACACACAAGGAAATGCTGGCTTCAGTCTTTGGTACTTAAATCATCATGGACCTTGGTTGGGATTAACAACTTAATCTGTGATACCAGTTTATTTTGGAAAGAGCTGTCAAAGGAGAACCGAAAGAGTCAGGCAGAGGAGGACAAGTTAGGGGCAGCAAAGGCCCTGCCTTTGAGCCTGACTCCCTGTAAGAATTCATTTTAACAGTGGTGGGGATGGAAGAATTATTTTACCAATATCTCTAAACGGACCCACAGTTTAGGTGGGGAAATTATGGATTCTCAATAAATCAATGGCTTTCTCCTTTTTCAAAATGCATAAAGTCTTTAGCAAAGACTAGACTACAAAAAGACTCTGACAGATGCAATTGTCTTCCTCACCATTGGCATCTACTACCCGAAACCAGGTGGCAAGGAAGAGTAGTGAGGCTTTGTGTGAAATGTGCAGCCATGAAGATGCTAACCATACTCGCACAACCTGAGAAGTACTGGGTGAAATAATACAGGCTTCTTCCAACAGAGACACCACAGATCCACAAAATGGTTGTCTAATTTTTTTATTCATTTTATAGTGTTGGTTTTACAGAAATGGATACAGCAGGAGAGACAAGAGGGGGCCTTCATTGCTCTGGATCTCCAGTTAGAGAATTTGAGAAGTCTCCCTCGTATGCTGACAGCTGAACTCATGGAACTGGCAGGAGCCGCAACTGCTTTGGCCAAACATAGTGTGTGTGTTTGTCTCTAAATATTAATCAATTTGCGTGTGTTAATCTCTAAATGTTAATCACAGTTTTTGCGTTCATGTCTAAATATTAATCATAGATTGTTTATCAATAAATATTAATCACAGAGTGTGTGTTTGTCTCTAAATATTTATCATAGAGTGTGTGTTTATCTCTAAATATTACCAAAGTGTGTGTGTTAATCTCTAAATATTAATAACAGTATTTGTGTTTATCTCTAAATACTATTCATAGGGTGTTTGTCAATAAATATTAATCACAGAATGTGTGTTTAGCTTAATGTTAATCATAGACTGTGTGGTTATCCCTAAATAGTACTCATAGAGTGTTTATCAATGAATGTAATCACAGAGTGCTGTGTTTATCTGTAAATAGTAATCATAGAGTGAGTGTTTATCTGCAAATTATAATCATATTGTTTTTGTTTACTTCTAAATGCTAAATATTAATCAAGGAGTGTTTTTTTCTAAATATTAATCATAGAGTGTAGGTTTATCTCTAAATATTAATCATAGAGTCTGGGTTAATCTACATATTAATCATAGAGTGTTTGTTTATCTCTAAATATTAATGATAGAGTGTATTTATCTCTAAATATTAATCCTAGTGTGTGTGTTTATCTCGAAATATTAATCATATGGTGTGTGTTTATTTCTAACAATTAATCATAGTGTGTGTTTATCTCGAAATATTAATCGAAGATTGAGTGTTTATCTCTAAATATTAATCATAGAGTGTGTGTTTATCTCTAAATATTAATCATTGAGTGTGTGTTCATCTATAAATATTAATAATAGTGTGTGATTATCTCTAAATATTAATAAAAGTGTGAGTGTTTACTTTAAATATTAATAATATAGTGTGTGTTTTTCTCTAAATATTAATCACAGAGTGTGAGTTTATCCCTAAATATTGATCATAGTGTTGTATCTATCTCTAAATATTAATCATAGAGTGTTTATATCTAAATACGAATAATAATAGAATGTGTGATTACCTCTAAATATTAATCACATAGTGTGTGTATCTCTAAACATTAATCATAGTGTGTGTGTTTATCTCTAAATATTAATCAAAGCATGTATGTTTATCTGTAAATATTAATCATAGAGTGTGGTTTATCTCTAAATATTAATAACAGTGTGTGTGTGTTTATTTCAAATTAATAATAAAAGATTGAGTGTTTATCTCTAAATATTAATAACAGAGTGTGTGTTTATCTCTAAAAATTAATAATAGAGTTGTGTTTCTCTCTAAATATTAATCATAGAATGTGTGTTTATCGATAAATATTAATCTTTGAGTGTGTGATGATCTAAATATTAACCACAGAGTTTGTGTTTATCTCTAAATATTAATCATACAGTGTATTTATCAATAAATGTTAATCACAGAGTGTGTGTTTATCCCTAAATATTAGTCACAAAGTGTGTGCTTAACTGGAAATATTAATCACAGAGTGTATTTATCCCTAAGTATTAATCACAGAGTGTGTGTTTATCTCTAGATATTAATCATAGATGTGTGTTTATCGCTAAATAT
>NW_024434638.1:0-21485 GCF_017639785.1 Mesocricetus auratus | reverse complement strand
GTACAGAGGAATTATGAGTGAATGGCACTGACCCCTCACAGACAGACCACACAGCTGTGGGAACAACAGAGTTTGGCCGGAAACCCACTCCTCCATCAGCCTGGGAGCGGGCAGCTGTGAGACAATGTTACTGAAAACAATCCAGTGCCCTAAGAAATGTTTACTGGAGCTATAAGTTCCTGATAAGGGCTCAATAAGGGCTGGCTCACTGAAACACCCTGACTTTCATCTTCCAATGGCTAGCCACTTCTTCCTGCCCCCTGCTATCACCGATTCTGGTGTCAGGGATTTAACGACCAGCCAGGAGGAGGAAGGGGGATAGATATGTGTGCATGTGAGGGTGTATGTATGGCAGAAGCTTTTCTGGAGGGAAGCGTTTTCTTGGGAAGCTCTACTGAGCCTTCTTGGGGAGAATAATGATTCCTCTACACAACCGACTGGTCTCTGTGACCTCAATCCCGACACCCTCATGGCATTCTTGGATACAGGCTGCACAGTGGGTGCCGCACACAGCATTTAGTCAGACTAAATCAAAGGGCTCCTGTAACTTGCAGCTAGAACTCCCAGTGTGAGCCAGCAGCTCCTTTGTCCATCTGACTCACCTATTGGCACTTTTCCCTAGCCTGTGCTGGACACTTCCTCTAGCACAACCACTGTTTCCATATTAGACTGAACAAATTTATATATCTTTTAAGAGGCAATAACCTGAAGTCTGTTCCCAGGAATGTTTCCTAGCTTTTGGTGTATCATATCCATTCTGTGCCTTCTCTTCTTAGGCACTGAGGTAGCTAGGCTCTGAAGTGGGTGCAGTCTGGACACAACCCATGGGCTGGGCAGACACTCAGATGGCAGCAAACACTTTCTCCTAAGCAAGCCTCAATGAATATCACCGTGGGTGTGCCTATGATCAAAGAGGTTATAAATGTTTCCAAGGACACCAGGTAGTTGCTCCCTTTCTCTTGTACTCATGAATGCTTGTGATTTGTTAACAGGGAAGTGGCTGGTATCTGGAGTAGAAGTTTGCTGTGTTGATCAGTGTTTGAATTTTTAGAAAGTCTCTGAATTCAAAACTGAATGCACTCATAATGGGATCTGTGGTCTTTCTTTTTTAAACCAGTTTCATGAAAGAGACAGTATTAAACAAGATAGCAATATTGAACATTAGCTCAGTAGACACTTCATTTTGATGTCATTCCTCCATGCCTAAATAGCCCTAATGATTTATGATTTTTCCTGCTTGGTTTGTGGCTATTCTCTATAAGCCCCTAATGATTCAGTGATGTTTTCAAGAGACCTGAGACAGGAATAACTAGAGATCATCACATTGTTTTAGAGATAAATATCATTTTGCCTGTTGTCTAAATCTTGTGGAACAAACACCATCAAATGAAAAACTGCTGTTCCTGATTGTAGATGAGTGAATTTAGACAGCAAGGTGTTTGGAGGTGGGCCTGCCTCCTTAAGTGTAGGGCACATGAACTAGTCAAATATAGCACTGAGGGGAATTCAGATGTGCAATTCCTGAGTTGTTTACAAAATAAGATGATTGGTTTCCTAGATTGAACCAGATGAGGTCACTGCCTCAACAGCTCATGTTCACTAGGTAAAAGGTAGGGTGCCTAGGTTCCTTGAACCTAGCTCAGCCTTCTGTAGTTGGGCTAAACTCCTGCACTCCAGACTGTTTTAGATAACCACTAAATGACTTTGTTGATGGCATGTTATCTCCTATGAAGATAAAATATGGTATTGTTGGTCAGAGTAAAAAGAGTATTATTGCCAGAGAGGGGTAGGAAGCCACGAATTGCACAAGGAATCAGTTCCCTGGGGAGCAAAATTTCTAGAACTGCTTCTCTCATTCAGAGAGGAACAGGTAGGGCTCCCTTTTTAGGAAAATTTATTTTAAGTCTTGTCTTTAACAGAATCGGTTCTCTTGAAACTAATAAGCCTCAGTGAACTGTCTGTGAAGTCCTTTGTCAGTGAGTTCTAGTGTAATACTCATGCCTGCAAGTAGCACTTAGATTTAATGAAGCTTTGCACTGTATACAGTCCTGCATCCTTCCTTTTGTAGACCTTTTGTCCTTGCAACACTCCTGGTATCCCAGTTCAGCTAGATAATGATGACGATGCAGAATAAGCCAGCCTTGGGAAATGAAGAATTGAGAATACACTCTTAGGGGAGGTAAGGAATTCTTTTTGATAACAGGAAATTGAATTTCCTCTCAATGGGGTTGAAAAGGTGTCAGAGCAGCTGCTGTGGATTTTGCAAACAGCAGAGGACATTTGCCTTGGTGAAGAGTGTGCCTTTGTGGGTCTTGGATGGGGGATGGGGCAAAAGAGTGGAGACTAAAACTGTCTTGCCATGGCAAATTTCAGAGCATATTGTGGACATGTTTCATCCCACCGACTGGTTTATTCTTGTCAAGCTGTCCCTGCAATAGATCTGATTTCTGATACTGTAGGTGAGTCGGAGGGAAAATGTGTGGAGGTTGTGATCCTGTATATTCTTAAATGGGTGACAAACCAAACCTATGTAAAGCTCAACAACAAAAGCAGTGGAGTAGAATTTTTGTCTAGTCTGTATTTCTCTGACTTGTTTTATAGTTCTGGGGTGTTAACCTTGGTCTTTATTATTGTCATATAGGTGCTGTCTCATGAAGTTTTATTCTCAGGCCTTCACAAGTATTTCATATATATAACTTCAACTACAACAATCTGGAGTCTTTGACTCTGCAAATGTGATGATTTGAGAATTGTCCATATAGTCTCCTATATTTCAGAGCTTGGTCCCTCATTGTGCAAATATCTGGGAAGGTTAGACATGACCAAAATGGTGTGTCATTGGGAGTGGGAGTGTGTCAAAAGCTCATGTCATTTCTCTCTGCCTCCTGCTGTGAACCAAGTTCATACAAAATTTTAGTTACTGTTCCCTCACATGCTTACCTGCTGCCATTCTCACCATCATGATGTTCATGGAACCATGATCCCAAAATTAAATAGTTGTTGCATTGCTTCCAGTGTGTTATCACAGCAATATAAAAAAACTAAGGCAGCAGGTTAAGCCACTTAGAACCAAGCTAGATGTCCTCAGTTTGAATCCTAAACCTCCAAGGTGGAAGAAGATATCTGCCTCCCACAAATTGTCTTCAAACCTCCACCCATGCTCCATGACATACATGCACCTTTATTTATATGTAAACACATGCATCAAATAAATAATTATGAATAAGAAATATAAAATACAAGTCTTAGGTTCTTCATGGAATTAGAATGTTGATGGCTAACATTTAAATAATTACCCTTTTCACCTTAGAACAAAGCATATGACTGTTTAACATGATTTATTTGAATTTCTCAGTAATGTCTCGAGCTTTTAGCATATGGATCTTTATCTGCTTTATCTCTCTTAATGATATTCTCATAAAGTATTGTTTTAAATTTTGTTTATACTTTTTTATATTTAAATGATATGTGGTTATATGTATCTTGTCCAATATGACATCTCCATGAATATATTCAGCATGGATGACCAAAAGGCAACGATGAAATGTGAATTGTTATGTCTCTCACCTAATGTATTTACGATTTTTTTGTTGTCATAGCATCATCAATCCACTTCGCTATTTTGAAATCTTCAGTCAGCTCATATAATTCATAGTGATCTTATTGTTCTATGTGAAATGTAATATGATATTAGGTGTGATTCCTCCTATCTCATTGCACATTTTCAGCACATTCCTTTATTTTCCCCTGAGATCTAACCACCATTACCTGTTGTATATTAGTATGATGGAAATTTTCACAGAAGCTAATCAGATTTTTATCAATTTGTTGATACCCTGAAAACATTTTCTTTCTATTTCTTTAAGTTTTACAGATGCTAATCAAATAGTCTACCACTGAGTTATATCTCAATTTTTTAGTTCTTGAGATAGTTTCAGTAGGCTGCCCAGATAATTTCCCTGGTTCTAGTTCAATCCCATCCCTTTGCAAGTTTTGAGATCATGACCATCATTGCTGGTTATCCTTTATGTGGACAAAAGAATCTCATCAGTTTTGACCATGGTGGTGTCATATAAAAATATGAGTTGATGGAGCTCTTACTATATCTTGGTTGAAAGCAGTCTGCAATGGAGTTTAAACAAATGATGTAGATTTGGTAGACATCACTTCACCTTCTGCCTGCATTCCATTTCACATCAATTTCTTAATATAGTCATCTATATCTCAGGACAGACTTCCTTGTGCCCACTGCAGATCTGACTTGCTTAGGCTGTCCCTGTTTCCTTACAGCATCCATCTGGTTTTATAAAATCATTTTACTGCTCCTCTCCATTAACATGAACATGGGCAAGATCTCATCCATTGTTCTTGAAGTCAGAAAAATGTGCTTCACAATGTAATACTAAATGTAATGTGGGATGAACTATAGACATGGAACTTCTAAAAGTTAAAGACATGTGTGATGGTTTATTTACCAAAGAAATTGTAACAGAAACTAAGTATGGTGGATTACACAAAGAACTCTCAAAATTACAGTAATGTTATCATAACTGGAGCATGAAAAACAGAGTGAGAAGAACACTACAATTTTCAGGGAGGCAAGGCTTCCAGAGGTGGGTCTTTGTTGTATTTGATTGAATTGTTGGCCTTGGCAGTATAGTTGTGGTGGAAGTGTCCCATAGAGATACTTACACAACCCAACCTGATTCTAAGACAGAGTGTGTCTCCATGAAAACAGACAGAAGGACCCTGATGCTGATGAAACCATCCACTCAGCTCACTGAATGCAAAGAGGTGGAGCTGGTACCTAAATGGAGTCTTCACCCCAAAGAACTAGTCTCTCTGGCATGAGAATATTTTATGCAGGCTGCAGAAAGAGAAACCTAAACTCCAACACAGCCACAAAACCCTTGATCTCTGTGTTTGTGTGTCCAACAAATATTTGCTTTAATTTGAGGCTGAGGATTTCCCTGGTAGAGATTTTCACTTCACTTATGTAAACTGTCATATGATCTACAAATACTGAAAGTTTGATGTCTTCCTTTCTAATTTGTTCCCCATTGATCTCCTTTGGCTGTCTTATTGCTCTAGCTAGTACTTCAAGTTCAATATTGAAGAGATATGGAGAAAGTGGACAGCCTTGACTTGTTCCTGATTTTAGAGGAATAGCATTGATTTTCTCTCCATTTAGTTTGATGGTGGCTTTGTTTTGCTGTATATTGCTTTCATTATGATTAGGTAGGATCCTGTTGTCCCTGAATTCTCCAAGATGTTTATTATGAAGGGGTTTTTGGTTTTATTAAAGGCTTTTTTAGCATCTAGTGAGATGATCATTTTGTTTTTCTATTTCAGTTTCTTTATATGATAGATAACATTGATGGATGTTTATACAGTGAACCAACCCTGCAAACCTGAGAGAAGACTACTTCATCATTGTGTATGATTTTTCTGATGTTTTCTTGGAATCAATTTGCCAGAATTTTATTGAGTATTTCTATGTCAATGTTCATGAGGGATATTGATCTGTAGTTCTCTTTCTTAGTTGTGTCTTTGTGTGTCTTGAGTACCAAGGTAATTATAGCCTTGAAAAACTAATTTGGCAATGACCCTTCTGATTCTATTTTGTGGAACACTTTGAGGAGTATTGGTATTAACTGTTCTTTGAATTTTTGGTAGAATTCTGCTTTGAAACCATCTGGCCCTGAGCTTTTTTTATTGGGAGAGTTTTGATAACTGCTATATTTCATTGGTTTTTACAGATTTATTTAGATTGCTTATCTGTTCTTGATTTCATATTGGTAAGAGATATCTATTCAGAAAATTGTCCATTTCCTTTAAATTTTCAAATTTTGTGGAGTACAGGTTTTCAAAGTATAGCCTGAAGATTCTCTGCATTTCCTCTGTGTCTGTTGTTTCCCACTTTTAATTTCTGAAATTGTTAATTTGCACATTCTTTCTCTGCCTTTTGGTTAGTTTGGATACAGGTTTGTCTAACTCCTTGATTTTCTGAAAGAACCAACTCTTTGTTAATTTGATTCTTTGTATATTTTTCCTAGTTTCTATTTTATTGATTTCAGCCCTCAATTTGATTTTTCCCTGTCATCTACTCCTCCACGGAGAGGTTGCTTCTTTTTGTTCTAGAGCTTTCAGTTGTGCTCTCAATTCTCTATTGTGACTATTCTCCAGTTTCTTAATGTGGGCACTTATTGTTATGAACGTTCCTCTTAGCATTGCTTTCAAAGTGTGATAAGTTTGGGTGTGCAGTGTCTTCATTCTCATTAAATTCTCAGAAGTCTTTAATATCTTTTTTTTTCATTTATTTCTTCCTTGTTCCAGGAATGGTGCAACTGTGCATTGTTAAATATCCATGAGTTTACAGGATTTCTGCTATTTGTGTTGTTCTTGGATTCTAAACTTAAAGCATGGTGGTCTGATAAGATGCAGGGGATTATTCCAATATTTTTGTACCTGTTGAGGTTTGCTATGTTTCCGAGTATGTGGTTGGTTTCAGAGAAGGTTCCATGTGGCACTGAGGAGAAGGTATATTCTTTGGGTTTTGATGGAGTGTTCTGTAGACGTCTGTTAAACACAATTGGTTCAAAATTCTGTTAGTTCCTTTGTGAAGTTTCTGTCTGGTTGTTCTGTCCAGTGGTGAGAGTGGGGTGTTGAAGTCTCCCACTATAAGTGTGTGGGGTTTTATGTGTTATTTGAGTTTTACTAATGTTTCTATTATGAATGTGGATGCCATTGTATTTGAGGCATAGATGGTCACTATTGAGATTTCATCTTGATTTTTTCCTGTAATGAATATGAAAGTACATTCTTCATCTCTTTTGATTGATTTTAGATTGAAGTCCTATTTGTTAGATATTAGGATTGCTACGCCAGCATGTTTCTTGGGTCCATTTGATTGGAAAATCTTTTCCCAACACTTACCTCTGAGGTATTTATGTCTTTGAAGTTGAAGTGTTTCCTGTATGCAGCAAAAGGATAGATTATTTCTTCATATCCATTCTGATAACCTTTTTATAGACAAGTTAAGGCCATTAATATTGAGGGACATTAATGAATATTAATTGTTATTTCTTGTTTGTTTTGAATTTGTTGGTAGTGGTGGTATTGAGTATAGATTCCCTCCCCCCTTTATCTTTTGGCTGTTGGTAAAGTGGGATTATATTGCCTATGTTATTCTGAGTGGAGTTAACTTCCTTGGGTTGGAGTTCTCCTTCCAGAACTTTCTGTAGGGCTTTATAAGTGGATTTGTATTGTTTAAATCTGGGTTTCTCATGGGATATCTACTTTTCTCCATCTATAGTGATTGAAAGCTTTGGGATCTTCTCCAAAATCAATCCCATACTCACTAACATAGCAAACCTCAACAAATAGCAGTTTGTGCTGGCATCCATGGTCTTTTAGTGTTGGTTGAAAATCTATCCAGGACCTTCTGGCTTTCAGAGATTCAGTGAAGAAGTCATGTGTAATTCTTATAGGTTTGTCTTTATATGTTACTTTGTCTATTTCCTTTGTTGCTCTTAATATTCTTTCTTTATTATATATGTTTGGTGTTTTAATTATTATTTGGTGAAAGAATTTTTTGTGTGGTCCACTCTATTTGGTGTTCTGTAAGCTTATTGTACTTTCATTGGCAAGTCTTTCTGTAGCTTGGGAAATGTTTCTTCTATGATTTTGTTCAATATGTTTTATGAACCTTTGAGTTAGGTTCTTCACCGCCTTCTATATCTATTATTCTTAAGTTTGTTCTTTTCATGCGTCCCATATTTTGTATTAAGAATTTGTTGGACATAGGATTTTCTTTGGTCAATGAATCTATTTCTACTAGTGTATCTTCAACCCCTGAGATTCTCTGTTCTATCTCTTGTATTCTGTTGGTTATGCTTGCATCTGTAGTTCCTAACTATTTATGCAGCTTTTCTATTTCTAACATTTCCTCAGAAGGTGTGTGTGTGCGTGTCTTTTATTGTCCCCATTTCAGCTTTCAAGCCTTGCACTGTTTGAATTGATTACTTATTTGGTTAGGTTTTTTTTGGCTTTTTTTGTCTTCTTTATGAGATTTCTTATTTCTTGCAATTTTTGGTTTGTCATTTCCTCCATTCCTTGAATATTTTCATTTTTTCTTCCATTTCTAAGGGGTTCTCATTTCCTCTTTGAGGGTCTATATCATTTTAATAATGTTTTTTTTCGGTTCCCTCTTTTCTGCCTCAGCTGTGTTGCGATGTTCAGGTTTTGCTAGTGTGGAGTTCTAGACTCTGGTGGCATCATATTGATCTTTCTCTTGTTGACTGAGTTCTTATACTGTCATCTTCCCATCCCTTCTTCCAGAGGGTACCAGTGAGGTGTATTCCCTATCTTGGTGGATACAGGTGCAACAATCTCTTCTGGTTTGTGTAAGAAGGTCCAATATTTTGATGGCTCTCCTGTTCCTGTAGGTGGAGGCAGGACTAGCACTGCAATGTTGGCAGGCTCTGGATGGGCTGGTCTGCCAGGATGAGTTCCTCTGTGTATAGTCCCAGGAACTCAGATGGCTCCAAGCAGGGCACCCAACAGTGGGTCACAAACAGGCCCATGCTGGCTTCCTCCCATGGGTCAGGACATGACCAGGACACTCACAGACTCTGCATGGGTTGAACTGCTGGGAGGGTTCCCATATATACAGTCCCCAGGCATCAGGAGGCTCTGAGTAGGCCCATGCTCTCCTCTTCCCATGTAGGACTAGGACACTGGCAGACTCTGAATTGGCTGATCTCCTGGGATGGGCTCCCACACACACAGTACCCAGGCCTCAGGATGCTTTGAGCAGGCCCAATTGTTATTCTTATTCCAAGTCACACTGCAGCCAATCCTAAACTTCACAGCCTGATCTTCCTTCCTGCCTAGATGTCAGGCATGTTGTATGTGGTGCTGATATAGAGATGTGGAGTGCACAGCTTTGTGCAACCAAGCAAAGCCCTTCACCAACTGAACACTCACACTAGTACATCTGCCTTCTTTAAACAGATTTTTTTTATCACCAAGTTTGGTCTGGAACTCTGAAACATCTTATGTTACTATCCTCAACACTGGAATGGCAGACTTGTGACACCTGCACCCTCCTTTTCCATCAAAGTATATCTCTCCAGTATTTCCAGACTCTGGTATTGGGTTACTATCATGAGAATATTGCCAGGAGGGAGGTGAATGACACTCAGACACAGCAAAGGCACATTCCCACAGTCACTAGGCATCCTTGCCAGGACTGGCATGCTCACCATCATTTTGGTTGGCACATTCACTATTCCACCGGTCAAGGTGGGCATTTGGATTTCAAAAGCTGAGGAGGGAAGCATCCAGACACAGACACAGCTGGAGGGAGGCAAACATAAAAGAAGCATTAGAACAGGGGTCAAGTGAGGGCAGAAACCAACTGTAGCTAGTTTGGTAACAGGGCTTTCAGTGTGGACATGAGAGGAGTCAAAGTATCGATGTTCAAATCCTCAGACACCATAAATTTGGCAAGGAGTGTAGACTGTAACTTGTGCCAGATAAGGATATTGTGGGAAGTGATGGAGGGTCTGTGGGCAGCAGAGTCCCATGCAGTGCTCTCTGCAGCCATAAGAGAAGCTTACAGTGGCAGAAGTCAGGCCTACAACAAGGAATCTGGCTGCACGTGGGAGGGAGGGCACATTCCCTGAGAATGGCCAGGTTCTTGAACATTTCCTGTGCCCCTGAGCTAGAAAATAAAGGGAAAGGTCACTGAAACAGGCATGTCCCATGCATAAAACAACCATCTCTATGGACCTCTTTAGGATTTCCATAGACCACAGTCTGTGATTTCCACAGCCACTAGAACCCAGGAGAAGAGCCATTGGAAGACCCTAGAGTCCTCCCTACTATTTAAATTGGTGAGAAAACTAAGTCTAATTCCAGTCTCAGGCCTCCAGAGAGGACAGAAAAATCACTCAACTGCTTAAAAAAACAAAATCAAAAATATCACTGTGCAGCACAGACTGGCCCTAAGCCCATAACCATCCTGCTTCAGAGTGACTGGGGCTCCCAAACTGCTTTGAAGGGCAATTTATTCATGGCCTAAGAAGGAAGCCTGTGTTTGGTGTTGTGTAAGGACCTAAGGGTG
Organism: Mesocricetus auratus; assembly: GCF_017639785.1. Classification (NCBI taxonomy): domain Eukaryota; kingdom Metazoa; phylum Chordata; class Mammalia; order Rodentia; family Cricetidae; genus Mesocricetus; species Mesocricetus auratus. Next base: position 11,356 of record NW_024434638.1, on the reverse strand, counting down.
GTAGGATTATCAGAGAAATAGTGGCAGGCTCTGAGTCAGATTCCCCAACCTTACAGGTGATTCTATTGTGTAGGAACCACCCCCTTTGAGTGACATCATACCATGTAAACTCTCCATCTCACACAGGCTGATAAGTGGCTCAGCTTGGGAATAAAGTAACCACTCAAGAAACACTGGTCCCTACATTTCCAAAGGTCAAGAATCCCCTCTGGGAAATTTCTGGGACCATTTCAGAATTTGGATGTCTCTTGATATTTTTTAACATTTGAAAAATAGGAGCTGATCATAATAATTCATGGGTGTGTTCCCAGGATTTGGGAAACTGAGGCAGGAGGATGGAAAACTAAGACCCAAGCCATAATTTATCTAAAAAAAAGAAGGTGACTTTCCTCACACTCCAAGAATTCTGCAGGGTATGGATACCAGGGAGAAATCCAACCATCAGCCAGACATTTGTCAAGTTGTAAACCTTCAGTGTCGTGGAGTTATCCTGTGTTGAAGTAATGTGTAGGCCAGGTGCTCCTCATGCCTGCCCTGGCTTGCATGTGTAGTTTTCCATTTGAGATATGTCTATGTATATCTCTGAGGACTGCTGTCTTACTCCCATCCTACCTGAGGTCTCTTGGAAATACTGCAACATCTTTGATGGTGGAACAACTCCTGCCCACCCTTTATGGAGTCCCATGGCCTTCCACTTATGATGTAAATAATTATGTTTTTCTTTTCCCAGTGTTTTGCATTATGTGAGACACAATCTCATCCAAAGGCAGCCCTCACATTGAACAAGTCTCCCCTTCTTTCTTCCACACAGAAGGAAGTACTGTATATTCAGGGTTTGTTCTGTGTTGCCATTTCCTAATGATTATATGTAAGTTTCTAGGGAGGGTAGGGGCTTTGGATGCATCCTATGGCATTCTGTGATGTATTAATGAAGTCCTACATGTCTTACAAAGGCAAGTTCAGATTACTGTTGAGTTTGTCTCTATACCAATGAAGAAATGATGAGCTTTGGGCTTCCCCTTTCACTATCATTCTGACAATACAGCATCCAAGACTGAGCTTTTGTTTTTCAAGTTGTTTTTTGATTTGCTTCTGTCCAGACAGATTGTGCTAAGACTCTGTCATTCCTCCACTGGAGGCATTGCAGTTGCCTGGTAGCAGCCATGCTCATTGCGTCAAAACAAAAGTGAGTCTGGGGAAACATGACCTCCTCCTGGACATAGCTACTACTTCTGCATTCTACACAGGCTGCCCAGTGATACTGAACATAATCAAAGCAAACAAGTATAAAATTTACTTCTTTTCCTACCTGTAAGACAGAAAACCAATTCTGAACAGATGCTAATGGGCAGGATTTCCTTGAATCCTCATGGAAATTAGGGATTACTTCTCTGTAGCTCTAAGTGTGTGACATGTATCTGGAACCTACCTAACATTCCATCAGAAAAATTAAAGGAGCAACTAAGTTAAGTTCATAGTGCTGAAATTCTTCTGTATGAATGAAGATTCTCCTTTTCTATTAAAGATACATAGTCAGTTATTGCAGTCGTGTTGCTACATGTCTTTAATTCCAACACATGAGATCATCAGGCATGTGGATCTTTGTGACTTCTAAGGCAGACTGGACTATATATTGAGGTCCCTCATCTGTCTAGTCTACCTAGGAAGACAGTTTCAAAAGAAAAGAAAGGAAAAAGCTACCCCCCCAATGCAGGCATTTCCATGGGCACTTTTAGCACAGTGACTAGAGCCTTAGTTACTTGGATACTTGGGAGTTGGAAGCAGTATGGTTTACATAGGTTATGAGCTCCAGGATTACATGGAAGTACCTAGGTTCACATAACAATAATGTGAAAGTTACAAGAAAAGGCATAACACATGAACCCACACATGAAATTGGTTTATGAATGTGTCAGTGAAAACATAATACTATATTTCAAAGCTTCATTTTTATTTTATGTGCATTGACATTTTGCCTGAATGTCTGTATATATAGTATACGCTTGCAGTAACCACAGAGGCCACAAGATGGTAAAATATCTCCAGAATTGAAGTTACAGCAGGCTGAGAACTATCCTGTGAAACAGAAGCTGGGTACAGTGAACATTTTTCTAATGTATGTAGTAATGTGCCCAAATGTTGCATGTTTTGTATTTTGGATGACAAGTGCTAAAGATTCTAAGTTCAGTACTCCTTGCTGCTGTGCATTCATCACAGTTTATCATTTCTAAGGGGAGCAGTGCATTCATTAACCACCTCAGTCAGCAGTTGGCACATACACATCATACACATTGAGCAATGCACCCTTTCAGATATTAATGGTTCCTATATGTGTGGAAAGATGCTGATGTTTATGAAACTGTGAATACCAGGTTAATCTTTTTACTTTAAATACTGCGTTAATCCAGTTTTTTGTACATTTTTTATTTGTTATCTGGGATAATTCTGTTCCTGGAAGTATGTCCCAAGTTCAGCCAGAGGAGAGGGCTGTAAGCATTAAGTAGGAAGAATTTACACAACTTAATGGTAAATATTTACAGAATTCTTAGACTTCTCTTTTAAAGCCAGAGAAGGACTGAGCAGATAATTGTATTGGGAAGTCTGTAAATGAATTAAACCAGATCTCTGTAAATCATATCTGCTTTGTTTTAGATTTTATAGACAATAAAATGTCAGGTAACATAAATGACTGTAGTTACTAGGGAGCATCACTCAATAAAAGTAAAGCAAAGAAATGATAGCTCCATTTTCCAATGCTTTAACAAAATGTCTGAAGGAGTACACCATATAAAGGAAAGTTTAAACAAAGACACTAATTGCTTTTTGGTAAAGAGTAGAGACTTTTAGAGAGAATCTGATGATGCCAAGGAGATGTGAAGTTACATTTTGTTATTTGGTGGTTTTGCTGATGTTGGTTGGTTGTTTTGTGCAGGGAGCTATTTATTGTTGTTTTATTTTGTTTTGGTTTGTTTTTTGTTTTTTTTAAAGACAGGTTTATTCTGGAGCTTTGTCCTGGAACTCACTCTGTAGAGCAGGCTATTGCTTACCTCACAGATATCTGTCTGTCAAAGCCTTCCAAGGCATGATCCACAGCCATGCAGTCCAAAGTTATATTTTAGTTGTAGGAGATTTCTTGGCTAGGCAAATGCTCAAGCTCCCATTCTGAATGTTTTGAAGAGCCATGGGACAGGGATGGAGCATGATTTCTCTTTGCCAGCAGATGGGGATGTCCTATGTATATGTCAATAAAGCACTGTTGGCCAATAAGGAAACAAGATAGGTGGTACTAGGAGTTTAGGAGGATTCTGGGAAAGAGAGATACATGTAGTCATCATGTAGCCACCATCGATGAGGTTCGGACCCTTTCTTCAGTAAGAGAAATACTTACATTAACAATTATGAGGTAAATACTTAAATCAGAGCTAGCCAGTAAGAAACAAGCAAATGGCCAACAGCTTCATAATTACAAAACGTCCTGTGTGTTCATTTTTGACAGATACAGCTCTGGAACCAGGTTGGCAGGAAGGCTGCATGGTACAGCCAACTTTGGTTTTCCTGAGATGACACCAGAGAGGATGGCTTGCTTAATCTGATGACCATGTTCGGGCCCAGAATATCATCTCCACAAACAGCAAGACAGTACTTTGACCAGGCAGATAATCTGGGCATCCCCACATGTGGGGAGCAGCCCCCACATTCTCCATTACAAGATGGTGCCGACACCCGTTGTCAGTTGGAATAAACAAACTTGGTGCACACGTGCCTGCTACTTTTCCATCCCTTACTCTCTGCCTCTCCCGTGGCGTCATATGGGCTGACGAGCAAGAGCCAGTCAGGAGATGACACGTCCAAGGCGGGGACTGCTGAGCTATATAAGGGTTGGGCTTTTCGCTCCTCGGGGTCTCCGCTCTGTAAGCTTATGCTCTCCCTCTCAAGACAAATTAAAGCTGTTCTGCAGAAGGATCCTTTTTTTTTAAATTTTATTTTCCAGTTTAAATTTAGATAAGAATCAAGGTTGCTTCACAAGTCAGTTCCAGGTCCCTCTCCCATTCCCTCCTTTCCTCCCGTGCCCTCCCCCCCCATTATCCCCTCATTTCTCCAGGGAGGGTGAGGCCCTCCATGGGGGTGTCCATAGTGTGTCATTTCATATAGGGCAGGGCCTAGACCCTTTCACAAGAGTTCAGGGTGAGAGTGCACCTCACATTGTTCTATTGGAGTCCAAAGTCCGTGTGTATACTTGGGATGGGTACTGATCTGCTGCCCAAGGCTCACTAGATTCCCTAGGCCTCTTCACTGACACCCAGATTCAGGGGGTCTTGATCAGTCCCATGCTGGCTTCCCAGGCTAATGCCTGGGATTCAAGAGTTAACCTTTGTCTGGTCAGCTGTTTCTGGGGGTTAAACCAGCCCAGTCTTAATCCCTTTGATCATCAGTCCTCCCTCTCTGTTACTGGCTTTCTTGAGTTCAGCTCAGTACTTAACCAAGGGAGTCTGCCTCTTCTTCAATCAGCCACTAAATAAAGTTTCTGTTTCCCATACTCTCTGGCCATAGGATTGTAGGCTGGCACTCCCCAGATCTATGTCTAAAATCCATATATGAGAGAGTACATGCCATGTTTCTCTTTTTGTGACTGGGTTACCTCACTCAGGATGGTTTCTTCTAGTGTCATCCATTTGCCTGCGAATCTCATGATTCCATTATTTTTTTCTGCTGAATAGTACTCCATTGTGTAGATGTACCACATTTTCTCTATCCACTCTTCAGGTGAGGGACATCTAGGTTGCTTCCATGTTCTGGCAATTACAAATAAAGCTGCTATGAACATAGTGGAACAGACATCTTTGCTGTATGAATGGGCATCTTTTGGAAATATGCCTAAGAGTGGAGTTGCTGGGTCTTGTGGTAGGTTTATTCCCATTTTTCTGAGGAATCTCCACACTGATTTCCAAAGTGGCTGAACCAGTTGGCACTCCCACCAGCAATGGAGGAGTGTCTCCCTTTCACCACATCCTCTCCAGCATAAATTGTCATTGGTGTTTTTGATTTTAGCCATTCTGACAGGGGTGAGATGGTATCTGAGAGTTGTTTTGATTTGCATTTCCCGGATGTCTAAGGATGTTGAGCATTTTCTCAAGTGCCTCTCAGCCATTTTAGACTCCTCTATTGAAAACTCTCTATTTAGTTCTGCAGCTCACTTTGTAATAGGGTCCTTTGGTGATTTGGAGACTTTCTTCTTGAGTTCTTTATAAATTTTGGAGATCAACCCTCTGTCAGATGTGGGATTAGTGAATATTTTTTCCCATTCTGTGGGCTGCCTTTTTGTCTTGCTGACTGTGTCCTTTGCCTTACAGAAGCTTCTCAGTTGCAGTAGGTCCCATTTATTAATTGTTGATCTTACTGCCTGTGCTACTGGTGTTATGTTCAGGAAGCTGTCTCCTGTACCAATTCGTTCAAGGGTACCACCCACTTTCTCTTCTAAGAGGTTCAGTGTGGCTGGATTTATGTTGAGGTCTTTGATCCATTTGGACTTAAGTTTTGTGCATGGCGATAGACATGGATCGATCAGCATTCTTCTACATGTCAGTCTCCAATTATGCCAGCCTTTTTTGGTTTGTTTCTTCTTCCATTTTTTTCATTTTTTGCTTTTTTTTCTTCCAATTCTTGCATTTTTTGCTTTGTTTTTTCTTCCATTTCTTGCATCTTTTGCTCCATTTCTTCTTCCATTTTCTGCCATTTTTGTTTGTTTTTTCTTCCAATTCTTGCATTTTTGGTTTGTTTTTTCTTCCATTTCTTTGAGTGATTTTCCAATATCCTCTTTTAGGGCCTCTATCATTTTCATGAATGTGCTTTTAAGGTCGTTCTCTTCTGCTTCGTCCGCATTGGAATGTTGGGGTCTTGCTGGTGTGGAGTCTCTAGAATCTGGCGGTGTCTTATTTGTTTTTCTGTTGCTGACTGTGTTTTTGTATTGTCTCTTTCCCATCTCTTCTTCTAGTGGGTGCAGAAAGAGCCCCTGACTGGTCTGGGGACCAGAGTTCCCTTTTGGTGGGTGCTAGCAAGTCCAATAATCTGGTGGTTCTTCTATTCCTTGTCCGAATACTGGTCCCATGGGTGGAGAAGAAGAACAGGAATCTGGGGCGCTTATCCTCTTACCTGGTCCCCTGGACCCTATGCTGGGTCCTGTTGTACTTGATCCAGAACAGCTACTCCCCTGGTCTCCCTGGGTCCTCTGGTTTCCTGGTCTCGTTGGTGGGAGAGAAGACCTGGGTGCTTGGGTCCCGCCAGGATTGGGAGCTCTGTGCAGGTTCCAGGTGATCTGCAGGCACTGGAGCACAGGCCGGGAAGCTGGCCTGTTTACCTGATGCTGCTGGAAGATCCGCTGCTTCCCTGGACTCCCAGCCTCCTCTCCTTTCCTGGTCTCGTTGGTGTGAGCAAAGATCCGGAGTCTGGGTTGCTTGGCTCCTGCCAGGATTGGGAGCTCTGTGCAGGTCCCAGGCGATCTGCAGGCATTGGAGCCCAGGCCGGGAAGCCGGCCTGTTTACCTGATGCTGCTGGAAAACTGCCGCTTCCCTGGACTCCCAGCCTCCTCTCCTTTCCTGGTCTCGTTGGTGTGAGCAACGATCTGGAGTCTGGGGTGCTTGGCTCCCACGGGGATTGAGAGCTCTGTGCAGGTCCCAGGCGATCTGCAGGCACTGGAGCACAGGCTGGGAAGCCGGCCTGTTTACCTGATGCTGCTGGAAGAACCGCCCCTTCCCTGGACTCCCAGCCTCCTCTCCCCTGCAGAAGGATCCTAAGTGTGCCGCGTCGTTCTTGCTGGTGAGAGGGTAGTGCGGGACATCTGGTCCCGAAACCCGGGAACTCGAGACCTCATCATCGTCAGCACCATCGGAGACCCCTTGGATTCAAGGAGGATTCAGAACTGCAGGTAACTACGCTCGCAGAGGTATGTTATTCTGGGACTTTGGATTGGAGCCTGTGTTACAATTGTTACATTGTTACAATTGTTGGGCACGTTAAGTCCCACGTAAATAAGCGGCAGTGCCTGACTGTGTGCTTTAGTCTCTTGTAGATAAAAGAGCTGTGCACAGTCGTTACTTTTGTTTCATTTTTAAAGAGGTAGACCGGGTAGCTCCTTGGTTTGCCTGCTCAGGGTTCTTGAAGCTTCATGGAATAAATTATAGCATGTCAGAAACCGAGCGTAGTGAGAGGTTAGGTGCACGTAAAAAGAAACTGGTTGTAACTAAGAAAGATAACACCCCCCCGGTAAATCTAAGGATAAGGGGGAGCCCTTACAGTCCCCAAGAGGGACATTAGAAGATAAACAAAAAAGGGAGAAGGCTTATACCCTTTTCAGGAACTGGAAGCTTGCACAAATGCAAGTCACACATACAGGCCTGCCCTACAATCCTCAGGGACATCCCGGATTTTGATGAATCTAGGGATAGGTTTTGTACAAGTCTCACTAATTTTGTTCTTTGGGAAGTTCAACCACTGTGTCTACCCTCTAATGTCCTGGGAGAGCCTGTTTGCTATTAAAACAAAAAGGGGGAGATGTGGGGAGCCGCCCCCACATTCTCCATTACAAGATGGCGCCGACACCCGTTGTCAGTTGGAATAAACAAACTTGGTGCGCACGTGCCTGCTACTTTTCCATCCCTTACTCTCTGCCTCTCCCGTGGCGTCATATGGGCTGACGAGCAGGAGCCAGTCAGGAGATGACACGTCCGAGGCAGGGACTGCTGAGCTATATAAGGGTTGGGCTTTTCGCTCCCTGGGGTCTCCGCTCTGTAAACTTATGCTCTCCCTCTCAAGACGCATTAAAGCTGTTCTGCAGAAGGAGCCTAAGTGTGCCGCGTCCTTCTTGCTGGTGAGACGGTAGCACGGGACACCCACATCTCCTGAGTGTTTCTGAACTGTGCCAGTATTCTCCTGGCTTCTGAGCCCAGACTTAAGGGCTCTAAGGAAGAGTGGTATCCAGTGTGTCTTTGAATAAGCTTGAAGAGGATGTCCATTGAGTCACCTGAAGCATATAAAGGGAAAGAGATAAAACCAGCTGACCAGTTAGAAAGTCTATTCCTTGTAGAGATTTGAGGGTTGACATCCAGTGAGTTGCTCTGTGGCCCCTGGAGGGAGCAGGACCTGCTGTCCCTGGTTACTGTAGGTTGCCTGCTGTGCAGACTTGTGTGCCAACTATGGCCTTGCTTTCTGCCTGGAGCTCAACTCATCAGGCAGCTATCATCATGTTGCCTGGAATCTTGACAGAGATCATGACAGGAATCTCCTGCTAAGCTACAGTAGCCAAAGTGTCTCAGAGATCTCAACCTTAACCCTGACTGCTGCCTACTATCTCCAGTGACCTCCCTACTTGCTACCACTGAGGACAGGGCTTTTGCATAGGGGTGCATTGCAGGGTGTAGCAGTGCAGGAGGGTGGGGGTGAAATGGCCACCAGCTAAATTGTAGGCACTGCTGAGCACTTGTACTTGAATTCTGCTTTGAGTTTTTTCCTTTTGATATTTTGCTATTATTATTATAAAATATTATTTTATTACAATTTTCCTTTTTGCAGAAATAAACACCAATGAACTTATTGTGTAGATGAAAAAATTTTCACACCAGGGCAGTTTTGATGTGGGTAGAACAGAAGATACCAAACACTTCTTTAGGTCTCAGATGAGTTTGAAACTCTGTATGTGTATATATAATATACATACACATACACACATACACACATATACATATACATATACATATACATATTCATATACATATACATATAGTTGGCCCAGCACCAGCTCTTCCAACAAAATTCCATTTCTTTTGTCATTTTGTTTTGTTTTTTGAGACAGTTTCTCTGTGGGTTTTCCTCTCCAACAACAATTCATTTCTATGTCTCCATCTCACTAATAATTGTCCCCTTTTTATAATTATTGTTATGTGTACATAGAAAAGAGAGATTTATACAAATGTGAAGATAAACCCTGCTGACTCAATTTTTGTTTTCTATGAGTATATGACAGAGAAATTTGTCCTGGATAACCAGTTGGGAGGCTTATCCCTGGAAGAGGCTAATTCTCCCTCTCTGCAGCCTCTAATTGCCTGAAGTTCTTTGTCTATATAGTTGCGCTAAGAATTTCTCTTCTGTTTTAGCATAGCTATTAATATTAAGTTATTCAGAAATTATTTAAGCTTGTATTTCTATTGGAGACAGTCTACAGGGCAGACTACCTGGTCCTCTGGCTCTTACTGTCTTTCTGCCATTTTGCTATTTTTCCCCTAAGTTTAGAGGCAGGAATTGTATTGCAATTGTGTTCACTGTGGATGCACTCAACAACCTTTGACCTATGCACTATGTCAAATTGTGGTCTCCATTTGCTGCATGAGAAGCTTCTTTGGTGGGAGTTACAGCTACCCTCATCTGTGAGTATAAAGGTAAGTTTTGGACTATATGATTATGTGAGCCTAGTGAAGTGTCAGTAGTAGTCCTCTTCTAATAGCCTTGACTTCATCATCCCTAGGCACTTGGCTAGTGGTTTGTCACATTTTAAAAAGACCTTAAGGCCAATTAAGCAGCTATTGATTTCCAACAAATGGATGTCACTATTGCACCTTCAGGGACACTTGCTATGCTGGTCATTACTGTGGTAATGACCACAGGATGTGACTAATGACTCTTACTTGTCAGCTTACATAGTATTTTATGGTCCTATGAATGATGAGTTTATATTCTCACCTGCAATATTCTTTTAATGTTTGTCTTCACCTAGTTTTGGAACACAGATTAAAACTGGCTTTGGAGAATACATGGGAAAGTGCCTCCCCCCATTTCAACTTTTATTAGAATAATTCAAGAAGTACTTGTTGTAATGCTTTAAAATGATGGTAGAATTCTCCTGGGAAATCGATCTAACCTGAGTATCTTGTAATCTGAAAGATTCTCAGTATTGTATCAAACTTTTGCTCATTTTATACATCTTTAACTTACAGATTTCCTCTCACCTTAATAGCAGTGATATGGATGAAGCAAGCACTTTTTTCTTTTCTTTCATGTTTTCTAACTTAATCAATTACAGGATAGTAAGGTATTTCCTTATAATGATGTGATTTACTTTGACATCTGTTGTAATGTTTCCCTGTTCACCTCTGACTCAGTAAGTTTTGCCTTTTTCCTTCCTTCCTTCCTTCCTTCCCTCCTCTCCATCTTTTCCTCCCTCCTTCCCTCTTTCCCTCCCTCACTCCTTCCTTCCTTTCTTTGTTCTTTTCCTTTATTCTTTCATTTTTTATATCTTTCTGTTAAATGTGCTAAAAACCTGTCACTTTTGTTTATCCTTTCACAAAGAACAAACTCATAGCTTTATTGGTATTTACACTCTATGAGACACAGGTTTAGGAAAGTACTTTCTGAATAGCACTACCTTAATTCAGGAATTATATTCAACCACAGAAAACTGGAACTCCATAAAACAAAAATACTTTGCATAGCAATATTAACAGTAATTGTTCAACCACAATTTCTGTCCTGAAAGACACACTTATGCAAGATGGAGGAGACCCAACTTGGGAAGGTTCACAGTGTTTGTGGTTTATATTTCAAAGTTAGATTGTATGGCACTCTGGGTCTGTGACAGCATTTATTTAAATAGCATCCTACTGTTTTCCTCCTTTCCCATCTGCATGACAGTTCCTATCTTAAATATCATAAAACCACTGAAACTTATGCTTTTGTTATTTCTCTGCCAGGAACCACTATATCTTTTTACATGCCTAATGTTTCCCAAATCCCTGGGATGAAAGAATGAAAGGGTGCAGCATGGCTAATGCAAGCACCCTCTTCATGCTGAGTCACACGAATTCCACACTGATAACCTGAAGTAAAAATCAACATCATTGCAGTGACCAGCATCCCCATTGTAGCAGCCATGACAGGCTACTATGTGCTTGCAGTACCTTTCAGCAACTGACCTGGTCACTAGGATGTCAGATGTGCTCCTCTTGGCCAGGAGCCAATCAAAAGTTAGCTGGCATGGCTGTGCTTTATAGCACTGGCTGTGGTTTACAGACAGTGCACAACAGTGATCTGCAGAACATAGCAACCACCCTGGGACAGCCTATGGGCCAAAACAACCAGTTGACCAATCAATACAGGGCAGGTCATCCAAATAGAAACACACCAATCCTGAGACTGTTTCATACCCCTAGACACTCCCATTATGCTCCCTCGAGGTTGCTTGATGTCTTTCTCCAGGAATCTGACATGGTGGTGGGGTGCAGAACCTTAGTTAATTCATTTATCTTGTTAAACATCTACAATAAAAGACTCTTAGCTTTTGCATCAAAATGGGCCTCTTGGTGATTTTGGT
>NW_024434637.1:0-562 GCF_017639785.1 Mesocricetus auratus | reverse complement strand
ATTTAATGAGGCTACAATTACCTTGGCACACAAGCCACAGAAAGACACAACTATGAAAGAGAACTACAGACCAATATCCTCATCAATATTGATGCAAACATACAAAATAAAAACCCTGGCAAACTGTATCAAAAGACACATCAGAGTCTTGATTGAATTTCTTGATTGGAGTTCTAATTTTGATTGAAGCTCTTATCTGAAGCTCTGGTCATAACGTCCTTAAAATACACTGGTTGGTTCACCTTAGAAGTTTTATCTGTAGTCCAGTGTCTTTCTGCAGCTGCTTGTCCTTTTTCATTAGCATTAAGAAAGTTCAGTGTCAGTAAATCATTATGTAATCTGTGTTTGCAGGTCTTTGTCACCAGTGGCTGTTTATGAAGCATTTCTTTTAAGGTGCGGTTAGATCTCTCAACCACTGCTTGTCCTGTAGGATTGCGAGGTATACCAGTTACTTTCTTTTATTATAATATTTGAAAAACAGTTCCAATTTTCTGGAGACATATGCTGGAGCATTGTCAGTTTTTATTTGTGCAGGTATACCCATAACAGTCATCACCTCTAA
>NW_024434636.1:0-680 GCF_017639785.1 Mesocricetus auratus | reverse complement strand
CCCCTCCATCTTCTGGGCTGCTCCCGGCATGCCAGAAGAGCCGCCCACACAGGAAAGAGATCAGCCCCTCCAAGACCCCAACCCAGCGAGCCCAGCTTCAGGTGAGATTGGGTCTCCGGCTGGGACCGCCCGCCCATCACCCATCCCCCTCCATCTTCGGGGCCGCTCCCGGCTTCCAGAAGAGCTGCCCACACAGGAAAGAGATCAGCCCCTCCAAGACCCCAACCCAGCGAGCCCAGCTTCAGGTGAGATTGGGTCTCCGGCTGGGACCGCCCGCCCATCACCCATCCCCCTCCATCTTCGGGGCCGCCCCCGGCTGCCAGAAGAGCCGCCCACACAGGAAAGAGATCAGCCCCTCCAAGACCCCAACCCCAGGGAGCCCAGCTTCAGGTGAGATTGGGTCTCCAGCGGGGACCGCCTGCCCATCACCCATCCCCCCACGATCTTCTGGGCTGCTCCCGGCATCCAGAAGAGCCGCCCACACAGGAAAGAGATCAGCCCCTCCAAGACCCCAACCCAGCGAGCCCAGCTTCAGGTGAGATTGGGTCTCCGGCTGGGACCACCCGCCCATCACCCATCCCCCTCCATCTTCGGGGCCGCTCCCGGCTTCCAGAAGAGCCGCCCACACAGGAAAGAGATCAGCCCCTCCAAGACCCCAACCCCAGGGAGCCCAGCTTCAG
>NW_024434635.1:0-172517 GCF_017639785.1 Mesocricetus auratus | reverse complement strand
AGCACCAGATCTCATTACAGATGGTTGTGAGCCACCATGTGGTTACAAACCTACCACAAGACCCAGCAACTCCACTCTTAGGCATATATCCAAAAGAGGCCCATTCATACAACAAAGATGTCTGTTCCACTATGTTCATAGCAGCTTTATTTGTAATTGCCAGAACTTGGAAGCAACCTAGATGTCCCTCACCTGAAGAGTGGATAGAGAAAATGTGGTACATCTACACAATGGAGTACTATTCAGCAGAAAAATAATAATGGAATCATGAGATTCGAAGGCAAATGGATGACACTAGAAGAAACCATCATGAGGGAGGTAACCCAGTCACAAAAAGAGAAACATGGCATGTACTCTCTCATATATGGATTTTAGACATAGATCTGGGGAGTGCCAGCCTACAATCCTATGGCCAGAGAGTCTGGGAAACAGAAACTTTATTTAGTGGCTGATCGAAGAAGAGGCAGACTCCCTTAGTTAAGTACTGAGCTGAACTCAAGAAAGCCAGTAACAGAGAGGGAGGACTGATGATCAAAGGGATTAAGACTGGACTGGTTTGACCCCCAGAAACAGCTGACCAGACAAAGGTTAACACTTGAATCCCAGGCATCAGCCAGGGAAGCCAGCATGGGACTGATCAATACCCCCTGAATCTGGGTGTAAGTAAGGAGGCCTAGGGAATCTATTGAGCCTTGGGCAGCAGATCAGTACCCATCCCAAGTATACAACGGAATTTGGACTCCCATAGAACAATGTGAGGTGCACTCTCACCCTGAAAACTTGGGGAAGGGTCTAGGCCCTGCCCTATATGAAATGACACACGATGCACACCCCCATGGAGTGTCTCACCCTCCCTGGGGAATTAAGGAGATAACGGGGGGGGGTCCGGAGGAAGAGCGGGAATGGGAGAGGGACCTGGAACTGATTTGTGAAGAAACATTGTTTCTTATCTAAATTTAAACTGGAAAATAAAATTAAAAAAAAGAAACTACGTGCTTAACTTCTTCAAATATAATGATACCACACTGTGTGTGAAACTAGGTGCTTAACTTCATGAAATCTAACTATATTACACTATATGAGAAACTACATACTTAACTTCATGAAAACTAATGATACAACACGGTACATAAAACTACGTGCTTAACTTCTTCAAAACTAACGATACAACACTGTGTGTGAAACATATGTGCTTAACTTCATGAGAACTAACCAATACAACACTGTGTTAGAAACTACGTGCTTAACTTCTTCAAAACTAACGATACAACACTGTGTGTGATACTATGTGCTTAACTTCATGAGAACTTCCCATATAACACTGTATTAGAAACTACGTGCTTAACTTCTTCAAATCTAACGATACAACACTGTGTGTGAAACTATGTGCTTAACTTCATGAAATCTAACTATATAACACTATATGAGAAACTACATACTTAACTTCATGAAAACTAACGATACAACACAGTATATAAAACTACGTGCTTAACATCTTCAAAACTAACGATACAACACTGTGTGTGAAACTATGTGCTTAACTTCATGAGAACTTACCATATAACACTGTATTAGAAACTACGTGCTTAACTTCTTCAAATCTAACGATACCACACTGTGTGTGAATCTATGTGCTTAACTTCATGAAATCTAACTATATAACACTATATGAGAAACTACATAATTTACTTCATGAAAACTAACGATACAACACAGTATATAAAACTACGTGCTTAACATCTTCAAAACTAACGATACAACACTGTGTGTGAAACTATGTGCTTAACTTCATGAGAACTTACCATATAACACTGCATTAGAAACTACGTGCTTAACTTCTTCAAATCTAACGATACCAACACTGTGTGTGAATACTATGTGCTTAACTTCATGAAATCTAACTATATAACACTATATGAGAAACTACATACTTAACTTCATGAAAACTAACGATACAACACAGTATATAAAACTACGTGCTTAACTTCTTCAAAACTAACGATACAACATTGTGTGAGAATATACGTGCTTAACTTCATGGAAACTTACACATACAACACTGTGTGTAGAAACTACATGCTTAACTTCTTCAAAACTAACGATACAACACTGTGTGTGAAACTATGTGCTTAACTTCATGAAATCTAACTATATAACACTATATGAGAAACTACATAATTAACTTCATGAAAACTAACGATACAACACAGTATATAAAACTACGTGCTTAACATCTTCAAAACTAACGATACAACACTGTGTGTGAAACTATGTGCTTAACTTCATGAAAACTTACCATATAACACTGTATTAGAAACTACGTGCTTAACTTCTTCAAATCTAACGATACAACACTGTGTGTGAAACTATGTGCTTAACTTCATGAGAACTTACCATATAACACTGTATTAGAAACTACGTGCTTAACTTCTTCAAAACTAACGATACAACATTGTGTGAGAATATACGTGCTTAACTTCATGGAAACTTACAATACAACACTGTGTGTGAAACTACATGCTTAACTTCGTCAAAACTAACGATACAACACTGTGTGTGAAACTATGTGCTTAACTTCATGAGAACATCACTATATAACACTGTATTAGAAACTACGTGCTTAACTTCTTCAAAACTAACGATACAACACTGTGTGTGATACTATGTGCTTAACTTCATGAGAACATCCCATATAACACTGTATTAGAAACTACGTGCTTAACTTCTTCAAATCTAACGATACCACACTGTGTGTGAATCTATGTGCTTAACTTCATGAAATCTAACTATATAACACTATATGAGAAACTACATAATTAACTCCATGAAAACTAACGATACAACACAGTATATAAAACTACGTGCTTAACATCTTCAAAACTAACGATACAACACTGTGTGTGAAACTATGTGCTTAACTTCATGAGAACTTACCATATAACACTGTATTAGAAACTACGTGCTTAACTTCTTCAAATCTAACGATACCACACTGTGTGTGAAACTATGTGCTTAACTTCATGAAATCTAACTACATAACACTATATGAGAAACTACATAATTTACTTCATGAAAACTAACGATACAACACAGTATATAAAACTACGTGCTTAACATCTTCAAAACTAACGATACAACACTGTGTGTGAAACTATGTGCTTAACTTCATGAAAACTTACCATATAACACTGCTTTAGAAACTATGTGCTTAACCTCTTCAAATCTAACGATACCACACTGTGTGTGAAACTATGTGCTTAACTTCATGAAATCTAACTATATAACACTATATGAGAAACTACATAATTTACTTCATGAAAACTAACGATACAACACAGTATATAAAACTACGTGCTTAACATCTTCAAAACTAACGATACAACACTGTGTGTGAAACTATGTGCTTAACTTCATGAGAACTTCCCATATAACATTGTATTAGAAACTACGTGCTTAACTTCTTCAAATCTAACGATACAACACTGTGTGTGAAACTATGTGCTTAACTTCATGAAATCTAACTATATAACACTATATGAGAAACTACATACTTAACTTCATGAAAACTAACGATACAACACAGTATATAAAACTACGTGCTTAACATCTTCAAAACTAACGATACAACACTGTGTGTGAAACTATGTGCTTAACTTCATGAGAACTTCCCATATAACACTGTATTAGAAACTACGTGCTTAACTTCTTCAAAACTAACGATACAACACTGTGTGTGAAACTATGTGCTTAACTTCATGAAATCTAACTATATAACACTATATGAGAAACTACATACTTAACTTCATGAAAACTAACGATACAACACAGTATATAAAACTACGTGCTTAACATCTTCAAAACTAACGATACAACATTGTGTGAGAATATACGTGCTTAACTTCATGGAAACTTACAATACAACACTGTGTGTGAAACTACATGCTTAACTTCGTCAAAACTAACGATACAACACTGTGTGTGAAACTATGTGCTTAACTTCATGAGAACTTCCCATATAACATTGTATTAGAAACTACGTGCTTAACTTCTTCAAATCTAACGATACCACACTGTGTGTGAATCTATGTGCTTAACTTCATGAAATCTAACTATATAACACTATATGAGAAACTACATACTTAACTTCATGAAAACTAACGATACAACACAGTATATAAAACTACGTGCTTAACGTCTTCAAAACTAACGATACAACACTGTGTGTGAAACTATGTGCTTAACTTCATGAAAACTTACCATATAACACTGCTTTAGAAACTACGTGCTTAACTTCTTCAAAACTAACGATACAACACTGTGTGTGAAACTATGTGCTTAACTTCATGAGAACTTCCCATACAACATTGTATTAGAAACTACGTGCTTAACTTCTTCAAATCTAACTATACCACACTGTGTGTGAATCTATGTGCTTAACCTCATGAAATCTAACTATATAACACTATATGAGAAACTACATAATTTACTTCATGAAAACTAACGATACAACACAGTATATAAAACTACGTGCTTAACGTCTTCAAAACTAACGATACAACACTGTGTGTGAAACTATGTGCTTAACTTCATGAGAACTTCCCATACAACACTGTATTAGAAACTATGTGCTTAACTTCATGAGACCTTCCCATACAACATTGTATTAGAAACTACGTGCTTAACTTCTTCAAATCTAACTATACCACACTGTGTGTGAATCTATGTGCTTAACCTCATGAAATCTAACTATATAACACTATATGAGAAACTACATAATTTACTTCATGAAAACTAACGATACAACACAGTATATAAAACTACGTGCTTAACATCTTCAAAACTAACGATACAACACTGTGTGTGAAACTATGTGCTTAACTTCATGAGAACTTCCCATATAACATTGTATTAGAAACTATGTGCTTGACTTCTTCAAATCTAACGATACAACACTGTGTGAAACTATGTGCTTAACTTCATGAAATCTAACTATATAACACTATATGAGAAACTACATAATTAACTTCATGAAAACTAATGATACAACTCAGTATATAAAACTACGTGCTTAACTTCTTCAAAACTAACGATACAACATTGTGTGAGAATGTGCGTGCTTAACTTCATGGAAACTTACACATACAACACTGTGTGTGAAACTACATGCTTAACATCGTCAAAACTAACGATACAACACTGTGTGTGAAACTATGTGCTTAACTTCATGAGAACATCCCATATAACACTGTATTAGAAACTACGTGCTTAACTTCTTCAAAACTAACGATACAACACTGTGTGTGATACTATGTGCTTAACTTCATGAGAACATCCCATATAACACTGTATTAGAAACTACGTGCTTAACTTCATGAGAACTTCCCATACAACATTGTATTAGAAACTACGTGCTTAACTTCTTCAAATCTAACTATACCACACTGTGTGTGAATCTATGTGCTTAACTTCATGAAATCTAACTATATAACACTATATGAGAAACTACATACTTAACTTCATGAAAACTAACGATACAACACAGTATATAAAACTACGTGCTTAACGTCTTCAAAACTAACGATACAACACTGTGTGTGAAACTATGTGCTTAACTTCATGAAAACTTACCATATAACACTGCTTTAGAAACTACGTGCTTAACTTCTTCAAAACTAACGATACAACACTGTGTGTGAAACTATGTGCTTAACTTCATGAGAACTTCCCATACAACATTGTATTAGAAACTACGTGCTTAACTTCTTCAAATCTAACGATACCACACTGTGTGTGAATCTATGTGCTTAACTTCATGAAATCTAACTATATAACACTATATGAGAAACTACATAATTTACTTCATGAAAACTAACGATACAACACAGTATATAAAACTACGTGCTTAACGTCTTCAAAACTAACGATACAACACTGTGTGTGAAACTATGTGCTTAACTTCATGAAAACTTACCATATAACACTGCTTTAGAAACTACGTGCTTAACTTCTTCAAAACTAACGATACAACACTGTGTGTGAAACTATGTGCTTAACTTCATGAGAACTTCCCATACAACACTGTATTAGAAACTACGTGCTTAACTTCTTCAAATCTAACGATACCACACTGTGTGTGAAACTATGTGCTTAACTTCATGAAATCTAACTATATAACACTATATGAGAAACTACATAATTAACTTCATGAAAACTAACGATACAACACAGTATATAAAACTACGTGCTTAACATCTTCAAAACTAACGATACAACACTGTGTGTGAAACTACATGCTTAACTTCGTCAAAACTAACGATACAACACTGTGTGTGAAACTATATGCTTAACTTCATGAAATCTAACTATATAACACTATATGAGAAACTACATAATTAACTTCATGAAAACTAACGATACAACACAGTATATAAAACTACGTGCTTAACTTCTTCAAAACTAACGATACAACATTGTGTGAGAATGTGCTTGCTTAACTTCATGGTAACTTAGACTACAACACTGTGTGTGAAACTACATGCTTAACATCGTCAAAACTAACGATACAACACTGTGTGTAGAAACTACGTGCTTAACTTCTTCAAAACTAACGATACAACACTGTGTGTGAAACTATGTGCTTAACTTCATGAAATCTAACTATATAACACTATATGAGAAACTACATAATTAACTTCATGAAAACTAACGATACAACACAGTATATAAAACTACGTGCTTAACATCTTCAAAACTAACGATACAACACTGTGTGTGAAACTATGTGCTTAACTTCATGAAATCTAACTATATAACACTATATGAGAAACTACATACTTAACTTCATGAAAACTAACGATACAACACAGTATATAAAACTACGTGCTTAACATCTTCAAAACTAACGATACAACACTGTGTGTGAAACTATGTGCTTAACTTCATGAGAACTTCCCATATAACACTGTATTAGAAACTACGTGCTTAACTTCTTCAAATCTAACGATACCACACTGTGTGTGAAACTATGTGCTTAACTTCATGAAATCTAACTATATAACACTATATGAGAAACTACATAATTAACTTCATGAAAACTAACGATACAACACAGTATATAAAACTACGTGCTTAACATCTTCAAAACTAACGATACAACACTGTGTGTGAAACTATGTGCTTAACTTCATGAGAAACTTACCATATAACACTGTATTAGAAACTACGTGCTTAACTTCTTCAAATCTAACGATACAACACTGTGTGTGAAACTATGTGCTTAACTTCATGAAATCTAACTATATAACACTATATGAGAAACTACATAATTAACTTCATGAAAACTAACGATACAACACAGTATATAAAACTACGTGCTTAACATCTTCAAAACTAACGATACAACACTGTGTGTGAAACTATGTGCTTAACTTCATGAAATCTAACTATATAACACTATATGAGAAACTACATACTTAACTTCATGAAAACTAACGATACAACACAGTATATAAAACTACGTGCTTAACTTCTTCAAAACTAACGATACAACATTGTGTGAGAATATACGTGCTTAACTTCATGAAAACTTACCATACAACACTGTGTGTAGAAACTACATGCTTAACTTCGTCAAAACTAACGACACAACACTGTGTCTGAAACTATGTGCTTAACTTCATGAGAACTTCCCAAATAACACTGTATTAGAAACTACGTGCTTAACTTCTTCAAAACTAACGATACAACACTGTGTGTGAAACTATGTGCTTAACTTCATGAGAACTATACCATACAACACTGTATTAGAAACTACGTGCTTAACTTCTTCAAAACTAACGATACAACACTGTGTGTGAAACTATGTGGTTAACTTCATGAGAACTTCCCATATAACATTGTATTAGAAACTACGTGCTTAACTTCTTCAAAACTAACGATACAACACTGTGTGTGAAACTATGTGCTTAACTTCATGAAATCTAACTATATAACACTATATGAGAAACTACATACTTAACTTCATGAAAACTAACGATACAACACAGTATATAAAACTACGTGCTTAACTTCTTCAAAACTAACGATACAACACTGTGTGTGAAACTATGTGCTTAACTTCATGAGAACTTACCATATAACACTGTATTAGAAACTACGTGCTTAACTTCTTCAAAACTAACGATACAACACTGTGTGTGAAACTATGTGCTTAACTTCATGAGAACTTACCATATAACACTGTATTAGAAACTACGTGACTTAACTTCTTCAAATCTAACGATACAACACTGTGTGTGAAACTATGTGCTTAACTTCATGAAATCTAACTATATGACACTATATGAGAAACTACATAGTTAATTTCATGAAAACTAACGATACAACACAGTATTTAAAACTACGTGCTTAAATTACTTCAAAACTAACGATACAACACTTGTGTGAGAATATACGTGCTCAACTTCATGGAAACTGACAATACAACACTGTGTGTGAAAATACATGCTTAACATCTTCAAAACTAATGATACAACACTGTGTGTGAAACTATGTGCTTAACTTCATGAGAACTTCCCATATAACACTGTACTAGAAACTACGTGCTTAACTTCTTCAAAAGTAACGATACAACACTGTGTGTGATAACTATGTGCTTAACTTCATGAGAACATCCCATATAACACTGTTTTAGAAACTATGTCCTTAGCTTCTTCAAAACTAACGATACAACACTGTGTGTGAAACTATGTGCTTAACTTCATGGAATCTAACTATATCACTATATGAGAAACTACATACTTATCTTGATGAAAACTAACGATACGACACACTGTATAAAACTACGTGCTTCACGTCTTCAAAACTAACGATACAAAATTGTGTGAGAAAATACGTGCTTCACTTCATGGAAACTAACAATACAACACAGTATGTGAAACTACATGGTTAATATTTCAAAACAAACGATACAACTCTGTGGGTGAAACTATGTGCTTAACTTCATGAGAACTTCCCATATAACACTGAATTAGAAAATATGTGCATAATTTCTTCAAAACTAAGGATACAAAACTGTGTGTGAAACTATGTGTTTAACTTCCTGAAAACTTCCCATATAACACTGTATTAGAAACTACGTGCTTAACTTCTTCAAAACTAAGGATACAACACTGTGTGTGAAACTATGTGCTTAACTTCATGAAATCTAACTATATAACACTATATGAGAAATTACAGACTTAATTTCATGAAAACTAACGAAACAACACAGTATTTAAAACTACGTGCTTAACTTCTTCAAAACTAACGATACAACATTGTGTGAGAATACACGTGCTAAACTTCATGGAAACTAACAATACAACACTGTGTGTGATACTACATGCTTAACTTCTTCAAAACTAACGATACAACACTGTGTGTGAAACTATGTGCTTAACCTCATGAGAACATCCCATATAACACTGTATTAGAAACTACGTGCTTAACGTCTTCAAAACTAACGATACAACACTTTGTGTGATACTATGTGCTTAACTTCATGAGAACTTACCATATAACACTGTATTAGAAACTACGTGCTTAACTTCTTCAAATGTAATGATACCACACTGTGTGTGAAACTATGTGCTTAACTTCATGTAATCTAACTATATTACACTATATGAGAAATTACATACTTAACTTCATGAAAACTAACAATACAACACAGTATATAAAACTACTTGCTTAACTTCTTCAAAACTAACAATACAACATTGTGTAAAAATACGTATGTAACTTCATGGAAACTAACAATACAACACTGTGTGTGAAACTACATGCTTAACTTCTTCTAAAGAAACGATACAACACTTTGTGTGATACTATGTGTTTAACTTCATGAGAACTTCCCATATTACACTGTATAAGAAACTACGTGCTTAACTTCTTCAAATCTAATGATACCACACTGTGTGTGAAACTATGTGCTTAACTTCATGAGAACTTCCCATATTACACTGTATTAAACTACGTCCTTAGCTTCTTCAAAACTAACGATACAACACTCTGTGTGAAACTCTGTGTTTAACTTCATGAGAACTTCCCATATAACACTGTATTAGAAACTGTGTACTTAACTTCATCAAAACTATGGATACAACACTGTGTGTGAACCTATGTGCTTAACTTCATGAGAACTTAGCATACAACACTGTATTAGAAACTACGTGCTCAACTTCTTCAAATCTAATAATACCACACTGTGTGTGAAACTATGTGCTTAACATCATGAAATCTAACTTTATAACACTATACGATATACTACATACTTTTCTTCGTGAACACTAACAATACAACACCGTATGTGAAACTACATGCTTAACTTCTTCAAATCTAACGATCCAACACTGTTTGTGAAACTAGGTGCTTAACTTCATGAGAACTTCCCATATGACACTGTGTTAGAAACTACGTGCTTTACCTCTTCAAAACTAACTACACAGCACTGTGTGTGATACTATGTGCTTAACTTCATGAGAACTTACCATATAACATTGTATTAGAAACTACATGCTTAACTTCTTCAAAAGTAACGATACAAAACTTTGTGTGATACTATGTGCTTAACTTCATGAGAACTTCCCATATTACACTGTATTAGAAACTACATGCTTAGCTTCTTCAAAACTAACGATACAACACTCTGTGTCAAATTCTGTGCTTAACTTCATGAGAACTTTCCATATAACACTGATTTAGAAACTACGTGCTTAACTTCTTCAAAACTAATGATACAACACTGTGTGTGATACTATGTGCTTAACTTCATGAGAACTTACGATGTAACACTGTATTAGAAAATAAGTGCTTAACTTCTTCAAATCTAATGGTACCACATTGTGTGTGAAACTATGTGCTTAACTTCATGAAATCTAACTATACAACACTATATGATATAGTACATACTTTGCTTCATGAACACTAACAATACACCACACTATGTGAAAATACATGCTTACTTGTTCAAATCTAACGATACAACACTGTGTGTGAAACTATGTGCTTAACTTCATGAAATCTAACTATATAACACTATATGAGAAACTACATAATTAACTTCATGAAAACTAACGATACAACACCGTATATAAAAATACGTGCTTAACATCTTCAAAACTAACGATACAACACTGTTTGTGATACTATGTGCTTAACTTCATGAGAACTTACCATATAACACTGTATTAGAAACTACGTGTTTAACTACTTCAAAGCTACTGATACCACACTGTGTGGGAAACTATGTGCTTAACTTCATGAGATATGACTATATTACACTATATGAGAAATTACATTCTTAACTTCATGAAAACTTACGATACAACTCAGTATATAACCTACGTGCTTAACTTCTTCAAAATTAACGATACAACATTGTGTGAGAAAATACCTGTGTAACTTCATGGAAACTAAAAATACAACACTGTGTGTGATACTACATGCTTAACTTCTTCAAAACTAACGATACAACACTTTGTGTGATACTATGTGCTTAACCTCATGAGAAATTCCCATATAACACTGTATTAGAAACTATGTGCTTAACTTCTTCAAAACTAAGGATACAACCCTGTGTGTGAACCTATGTGCTTAACTTCCTGAGAACTTCCCATAAAACACAGTATTAGAAACTACGTGCTTAACTTCTTCAAAACTAACGATACAACACAGTGTGTAATACTATGTGCTTAACTTCATGAGATCTTACCATATAACACTGTATTAGAAACTACGTGCTTAACTTCTTCAAATCTAATGATACCACACTGTGTGTGAAACTATGTGCTTAACTTCATGAAATCTAACTATATAACACTTTATGATATAGTACATACTTTTCTTCGTGAACACTAACAATACAACACAGTATGTGAAACTACATGCTTAACTTTTTCAAATCTAACGATACAACACTGTGAGTGAAACAATGTGCTTATCTTCATGAAATCTAACTATATAACACTATATGAGAAACTGCATATTAACCTCATGAAAACTAACGATACAACACAGTATTTAAAACTACATGCTTAACTTCTTCACAACTAACGATACAACATTGTGTGAGAATATACGTGCTTAACTTCATGGAAACTAACAATACAACACTATGTGTGATACTACATGCTTAACTTCTTCAAAACTAAAGAAACAACACTGTGTGTGAAACTATGTGCTTAACTTCATGAGAACTTCCCATATAACACTGTATTAGAAACTATCTGCTTAACTTCTTCAAAACTAAGGATACAACAATGTGAGTGAACATATGTGCTCAACTTCCTGAGAACTTCCCATATAACACTGTGTTAGAAACTACGTGCTTAACTTCTTCAAAACTAAGGATACAACACTGTGTGTGATACTATGTGCTTAACTTCATGAGAACTTACCATATAACACTGTATTAGAAACTACATGCTTAACTTCTTCAAATCTAATGATACAACACTGTGTGTGAAACTATGTGCTTAACTTCATGAAATCTAACTATATTACACTATATAAGAAATTACATACTTAACTTCATGTAGAACTAACGATACAACACATGTATATAAAACTACGTGCTTAACTTCTTCAAATCTAATGATACCACACTGTGTGTGAAACTATGTGCTTAACTTCATGAAATCTAACTATATAACACTATATGAGAAACTACATACTTAACTTCATGAAAACTAACGATACAACACAGTATATAAAACTACGTGCTTAACTTCTTCAAAACTAACGATACAACATTGTGTTAGAAAATATGTGCTTCACTTCATGGATACTAACAATGAAACACTGTGTGTGATACTACATGCTTAACTTCTCCAAAACTAACGATACAACACTGTGTGTGAAACTTCATGCTTAACTTCTTCAAAACTAACGATACAACACTTTGTGTGATACTATGTGCTTAACTTCATGAGAACTTCCCATATAACACTGTATGAGAATACTACGTGCTTAACTTCTTCAAAACTAACGATACAACACTGTGTGTGAATACTATGTGCTTAACTTCATGAGAACTTACCATATAACACTGTATTAGAAACTACGTGCTTAACTTCTTCAAAACTAACGATACAACACTGTGTGTGAAACTATGTGCTTAACTTCATGAAGAACTATACACTATATGAAACTACTGTACTTCATGAAACTACGTGCTTAACTTCTTCAAATCTAACGATACAACACTGTGTGTGATACTATGTGCTTAACTTCATGAGAACTTACCATATAACACTGTATTAGAAACTACGTGCTTAACTTCTTCAAATCTAATGATACCACACTGTGTGTGAAACTATGTGCTTAACTTCATTAAATCTAACTATATTACACTATATGAAAAATTACATACTTAACTTCATGAAAACTAATGATACAACACAGTATATAAAACTATGTGCTTAACTTCTTCAAAACTAACGATACAACATTGTGTGAGAAAATATGTGCTTCACTTCATGGAATATACGTGCTTAACTCATGGAAACTAAAAATACAACACTGTGTGTGAAAGTACATGCTTTCCTTCTTCAAAACTAACGATACAATACTTTGTGTGATACTATGTGCTTAACTTCATGAGAACTTCACATATTACACTGTATTAGAATCTACGTGCTTAACTGCTACAAAACTAACGATACAACACTGTGTATGATACTCTGTGCTTAACTTCATGAAAACTTACCACATAACACTGCATTAGAAACTACGTGCTTAACTTCTTCAAATCTAATGATACCACACTGTGTGTGAAACTATGTGCTTAACTTCATGAAATCTAACTATATAACACTATATGAGAAACTACATACTTAATTTCATGAAAACTAACGATACAACACAGTATATAAAACTACGTGCTTAACTTCTTCAAAACTAACGATACAACATTGTGTGAGAATATACGTGCTTAACTTCATGGAAACTAACAATACAACACTGTGTGTGAAACTACATGCTTAACTTCTTCAAAACTAACGATACAACACTGTGTGTGATACTATGTGCTTAACTTCATGAAAACTTACCATATAACACTGCATTAGAAACTACGTGCTTAACTTCTTCAAATCTAACGATACAACACTGTGTGTGAAACTATGTGCTTAACTTCATGAAATCTAACTATATAACACAATATGAGAAACTACATACTTAACTTCATGAAAACTAACGGTACAACACAGTATATAAAACTACGTGCTTAACTTCTTCAAAACTAACGATACAACTTTGTGTGAGAAAATACGTGCTTAACTTCATGGAAACTAACAATACAACACTGTGTGTGAAACTACATGCTTACCTTCTTCAAAACTAACGATACAACACTGTGTGTGAAACTATGTGCTTAACTTCATGAGAACTTCCCATATAACACTGTATTAGAAACTAAGTGCTTAACTTCTTCAAAACTAACGATACAACACTGTGTGTGAAACTATTTGCTTAACTACATGAGAACATCCCATATAACACTGCATTAGAAACTACGTGCTTTGCTTCTTCAAAACTAACGATACAACACTGTGTGTGAAACTATGTGCTTAACTTCTTGGAATCTAACTATACAACACTATATGAAAAACTACATACTTATCTTCATGAAAACTAACGATACAACACAGTATATAAAACTACTTGCTTAACTTCTTCAAAACTAACGATACAACACTGTGTGTGATACTATGTGCTTAACTTCATGAGATCTTACCATATAACACTGTATTAGAAACTACATGCTTAGAAGCAGCTGTTCCTCCATCAGCATCAGGTAATCACTTCGGGTTCCCGGCCTGTGCTCCAGTGCCTGCAGATCGCCTGGGACCTGCCCAGAGCTCTGAATCCCGGCGGGACCCAAGCACCCCAGACTCCAGGTCTTCGCTACCACCAACGAGACCAGGAAATGAGAGGAGGCTGGGAGGCCAGGGAAGCAGCTGTTCCTCGGGTAGCATCAGTTATACAGCCTGGATTCCCTGCCTGTGCTCCAGTGCCTGCAGATCGCCTGGGACCTGCACACTGCTCCCAATCCCGGCAGGAGCCAAGCACCCCAGACTCCAGATCTTTGCTACCACCAATGAGACCAGGAAAGGAGAGGAGCCTGGGATTCCAGGGAAGCAGCTGTTCCTCCAGCAGCATCAGGTAAAGAGGCCGGCTTCCCGGCCTGTGCTCCAGTGCCTGCAGAACGCCTGGGAACTACACAGAGCTCCCAATCCCGGCGGGAGCCAAGCACCCAGACCCCAAGTCTTCTCTCCCACCAACGAGATCAGCCTGGGAAGCCAGCATGGGACTGATCAAGACCCCCTGAATCTGGGTGTAAGTAAGGAGGCCTAGGGAATCTATTGAGCCTTGGGCAGCAGGTCAGTACCCATCCCAAGTATACACACGGAATTTGGACTCCCATAGAACAATGTGAGGTGCACTCTCACCCCAAACACTTGGGGTAGGGTCTAGGCCCTGCCCTATATGAAACGACAGACGATGTACACCCCCATGGAGGGCCTCACACTCCCTGGGGAAATGAGGAGATAACGGGAGGGGAGGGCTCGGGAGGAAGGGAGGGAATGGGAGAGGGACCTGGAACGGACTTGTGAAGAAACCTTGTTTTTTATCTAAATTTAAACTGGAAAATAAAATTAAAAAAAGAAACTACGTGCTTAACTACTTCAAATCTAATGATACCACACTGTGTGTGAAAATAGGTGCTTAACTTCATGAAATCTAACTATATTACACTATATGAGAAACTACATACTTAACTTCATGAAAACTAACGATACAACACGGTACATAAAACTACGTGCTTAACTTCTTCAAAACTAACGATACAACATTGTGTGAGAAAATACGTGCGTAACTTCATGGCAACTAACAATACAACACTGTGTGTGAAACTACATGCTTAACTTCTTCAAAACTAACGATACAACACTGTGTGTGATACTATGTGCTTAACTTCATGAGAACTTCCCATATTAAACTGTATTAGAAACTACGTGTTTAGCTTCTTCAAAACTAACGATACAACACTCTGTGTCAAACTCTGTGCTTAACTTCATGAGAACTTACCATATAACACTGTATTAGAAACTACGTGCTTAACTTCTTAAAATCTAATGATACCACACTGTGTGTTAAACTATGTGCTTAACTTCATGAAATCTAACAATATAACACTATATGATATAGTACATACTTTTCTTCGTGAACACTAACAATACAACACAGTATGTGAAACTACATGCGTAACTTCTTCAAAACTAACGATACAAAACTGTGTGTGAACTATGTGCTTAACGTCATGAAATCTAACTATATAACACTATATGAGAAACGACATACTTAATTTCATGAAAACTAACTATACAACACAGTATTTAAAACTACGTGCTTAACTTCTTGAAAACTAACGACACAACAATGTGTGAGAATATACATGCTTAACTTCATGGAAACTAACAATACAACACTGTGTGTGAAACTACATGCTTAACTTCGTCAAAACTAACGATACAACACTGTGTGTGAAACTATGTGCTTAACTTCATGAGAACTTCCCATATAACACTGTATTAGAAACTACGTGCTTAACTTCTTCAAAACTAACGATACAACACTGTGTGTGAAACTATGTGCTTAACTTCATGAGAACTTCCCATATAACACTGTATTAGAAACTACGTGCTTAGCTTCTTCAAAACTAACGATACAACACTGTGTGTGATACTATGTGTTTAACTTCATGAAAACTTACCATATAACACTGCATTAGAAACTACATGCTTAACTTCTTCAAATCTAACGATACCACACTGTGTGTGAAACTATGTGCTTAACTTCATGAAATCTAACTATATAACACTATATGAGAAACTACATAATTAACTTCATGAAAACTAACGATACAACACAGTATATAAAACTACGTGCTTAACTTCTTCAAAACTAAAGATACAACATTGTGTGAGAATATACGTGCTTAACTTCATGGAAACTAACAATACAACACTGTGTGTGAAACTACATGCTTAACTTCGTCAAAACTAAAGATACAACACTGTGTGTGAAACTATGTGCTTAACTTCATGAGAACTATCCCATATAACACTGTATTAGAAACTACGTGCTTAACATCTTCAAAACTAACGATACAACACTGTGTGTGAAAATATGTTCTTAACATCATGAGAAATTCGCATATAACATTGTATTAGAATCTATGTGCTTAACTTCTTCAAATCTAACGATACAACACTGTGTGTGAAACTATGTGCTTAACTTCATGAAATCTAACTATATAACACTATATGAGAAACTACATACTTAACTTCATGAAAACTAACGATACAACACAGTATATAAAACTACGTGCTTAACTTCTTCAAAACTAACGATACAACATTGTGTGAGAATATACGTGCTTAACTTCATGGAAACTTACAATACAACACTGTGTGTGAAACTACATGCTTAACTTCGTCAAAACTAACGATACAACACTGTGTGTGAAACTATGTGCTTAACTTCATGAGAACTTCCCATATAACACTGTATTAGAAACTACGTGCTTAACTTCTTCAAAACTAACGATACAACACTGTGTGTGAAACTATGTGCTTAACTTCATGAAATCTAACTATATAACACTATATGAGAAACTACATACTTAACTTCATGAAAACTAACGATACAACACTGTATATAAAACTACGTGCTTAACTTCTTCAAAACTAACGATACAACATTGTGTGAGAATACTACGTGCTTAACTTCATGGAAACTTACAATACAACACTGTGTGTGAAACTACATGCTTAACTTCATCAAAACTAACGATACAACACTGTGTGTGAAACTATGTGCTTAACTTCATGAGAACTTCCCATATAACACTGTATTAGAAACTACGTGCTTAACTTCTTCAAATCTAACGATACCACACTGTGTGTGAATACTATGTGCTTAACTTCATGAAATCTAACTATATAACACTATATGAGAAACTACATAATTAACTTCATGAAAACTAACGATACAACACAGTATATAAAACTACGTGCTTAACATCTTCAAAACTAACGATACAACACTGTGTGTGAAACTATGTGCTTAACATCATGAGAAATTCGCATATAACATTGTATTAGAAACTACGTGCTTAACTTCTTCAAATCTAACGATACAACACTGTGTGTGAAACTATGTGCTTAACTTCATGAAATCTAACTATATAACACTATATGAGAAACTACATACTTAACTTCATGAAAACTAACGATACAACACAGTATATAAAACTACGTGCTTAACTTCTTCAAAACTAACGATACAACATTGTGTGAGAATATACGTGCTTAACTTCATGGAAACTTACAATACAACACTGTGTGTGAAACTACAGTGCTTAACTTCGTCAAAACTAACGATACAACACTGTGTGTGAAACTATGTGCTTAACTTCATGAGAACTTCCCATATAACACTGTATTAGAAACTACGTGCTTAACTTCTTCAAAACTAACGATACAACATTGTGTGAGAATATACGTGCTTAACTTAACTCATGGAAACTTACAATACAACACTATGTGTGAAACTACATGCTTAACTTCGTCAAAACTAACGATACAACACTGTGTGTGAAACTATGTGCTTAACTTCATGAGAACTTCCCATATAACATTGTATTAGAAACTATGTGCTTAACTTCTTCAAATCTAACGATACAACACTGTGTGTGAAACTATATGCTTAACTTCATGAAATCTAACTATATAACACTGTATGAGAAACTACATACTTAACTTCATGAAAACTAACGATACAACACAGTATATAAAACTACGTGCTTAACATCTTCAAAACTAACGATACAACACTGTGTGTGAAACTATGTGCTTAACTTCATGAGATCTTCCCATATAACACTGTATTAGAAACTACGTGCTTAACTTCTACAAAAGTAACGATACTACACTGTGTGTCATACTATGTGCTTAACTTCATGAGAACATCCCATATAACACTGTATTAGAAACTACGTGCTTAACTTCTTCAAAACTAACGATACAACAATGTGTGTGATACTATGTGCTTAACTTCATGAAATCTAACTATATAACACTATATGAGAAACTACATACTTAATTTCATGAAAACTAACGATACAACACAGTATATAAAACTACGTGCTTAACATCTTCAAAACTAACGATACAACACTGTGTGTGATACTATGTGCTTAACTTCATGAAAACTTACCATATAACACTGCATTAGAAACTACGTGCTTAACTTCTTCAAATCTAACGATACCACACTGTGTGTGAAACTATGTGCTTAACTTCATGAAATCTAACTATATAACACTATATGAGAAACTACATAATTAACTTCATGAAAACTAACGATACAACACAGTATATAAAACTACGTGCTTAACATCTTCAAAACTAACGATACAACACTGTGTGTGAAACTATGTGCTTAACTTCATGAGAACTTCCCATATAACACTGTATTAGAAACTACGTGCTTAACTTCTTCAAAACTAACGATACAACACTGTGTGTGATACTATGTGCTTAACTTCATGAGAACATCCCATATAACACTGTATTAGAAACTACGTGCTTAACTTCTTCAAAACTAACGATACAACACTGTGTGTGATACTATGTGCTTAACTTCATGAAATCTAACTATATAACACTATATGAGAAACTACATAATTAACTTCATGAAAACTAACGATACAACACAGTATATAAAACTACGTGCTTAACATCTTCAAAACTAACGATACAACATTGTGTGAGAATATACGTGCTTAACTTCATGGAAACTTACAATACAACACTGTGTGTGAAACTACATGCTTAACTTCGTCAAAACTAACGATACAACACTGTGTGTGAAACTATGTGCTTAACTTCATGAGAACTTCCCATATAACACTGTATTAGAAACTACGTGCTTAACTTCTTCAAAACTAACGATACAACACTGTGTGTGAAACTATGTGCTTAACTTCATGAGAACTTACCATATAACACTGTATTAGAAACTACGTGCTTAACTTCTTCAAATCTAACGATACCACACTGTGTGTGAAACTATGTGCTTAACTTCATGAAATCTAACTATATAACACTATATGAGAAACTACATAATTAACTTCATGAAAACTAACGATACAACACAGTATATAAAACTACGTGCTTAACATCTTCAAAACTAACGATACAACACTGTGTGTGAAACTATGTGCTTAACTTCATGAAAACTTACCATATAACACTGTATTAGAAACTACGTGCTTAACTTCTTCAAATCTAACGATACCACACTGTGTGTGAATACTATGTGCTTAACTTCATGAAATCTAACTATATAACACTATATGAGAAACTACATAATTAACTTCATGAAAACTAACGATACAACACAGTATATAAAACTACGTGCTTAACATCTTCAAAACTAACGATACAACACTGTGTGTGAAACTATGTGCTTAACTTCATGAGAACTTCCCATATAACACTGTATTAGAAACTACGTGCTTAACTTCTTCAAATCTAACGATACAACACTGTGTGTGAAACTATGTGCTTAACTTCATGAAATCTAACTATATAACACTATATGAGAAACTACATACTTAACTTCATGAAAACTAACGATACAACACAGTATATAAAACTACGTGCTTAACTTCTTCAAAACTAACGATACAACACTGTGTGTGAAACTATGTGCTTAACTTCATGAGAACTTACCATATAACACTGTATTAGAAACTACGTGCTTAACTTCTTCAAATCTAACGATACCACACTGTGTGTGAATCTATGTGCTTAACTTCATGAAATCTAACTATATAACACTATATGAGAAACTACATAACTTACTTCATGAAAACTAACGATACAACACAGTATATAAAACTACGTGCTTAACATCTTCAAAACTAACGATACAACACTGTGTGTGAAACTATGTGCTTAACTTCATGAAAACTTACCATATAACACTGCATTAGAAACTACGTGCTTAACTTCTTCAAATCTAACGATACCACACTGTGTGTGAAACTATGTGCTTAACTTCATGAAATCTAACTATATAACACTATATGAGAAACTACATACTTAACTTCATGAAAACTAACGATACAACACAGTATATAAAACTACGTGCTTAACATCTCAAAACTAACGATACAACACTGTGTGTGATACTATGTGCTTAACTTCATGAAAACTTACCATATAACACTGCATTAGGAACTACGTGCTTAACTTCTTCAAATCTAACGATACCACACTGTGTGTGAATACTATGTGCTTAACTTCATGAAATCTAACTATATAACACTATATGAGAAACTACATAATTTACTTCATGAAAACTAACGATACAACACAGTATATAAAACTACGTGCTTAACATCTTCAAAACTAACGATACAACACTGTGTGTGAAACTATGTGCTTAACTTCATGAGAACTTCCCATATAACACTGTGTTAGAAACTACGTGCTTAACTTCTTCAAAACTAACGATACAACACTGTGTGTGATACTATGTGCTTAACTTCATGAGAACATCCCATATAACACTGTATTAGAAACTACGTGCTTAACTTCTTCAAATCTAACGATACCACACTGTGTGTGAAACTATGTGCTTAACTTCATGAAATCTAACTATATAACACTATATGAGAAACTACATAATTAACTTCATGAAAACTAACGATACAACACAGTATATAAAACTACGTGCTTAACTTCTTCAAAACTAACGATACAACATTGTGTGAGAATATGCTTGCTTAACTTCATGGAAACTTACAATACAACACTGTGTGTAGAAACTACATGCTTAACATCGTCAAAACTAACGATACAACACTGTGTGTGAAACTATGTGCTTAACTTCATGAGAACTTCCCATATAACACTGTATTAGAAACTACGTGCTTAACTTCTTCAAATCTAACGATACCACACTGTGTGTGAAACTATGTGCTTAACTTCATGAAATCTAACTATATAACACTATATGAGAAACTACATACTTAACTTCATGAAAACTAACGATACAACACAGTATATAAAACTACGTGCTTAACATCTTCAAAACTAACGATACAACACTGTGTGTGAAACTATGTGCTTAACTTCATGAGAACATCCCATATAACACTGTATTAGAAACTACGTGCTTAACTTCTTCAAAACTAACGATACAACACTGTGTGTGAAACTATGTGCTTAACTTCATGAAATCTAACTATATAACACTATATGAGAAACTACATACTTAACTTCATGAAAACTAACGATACAACACAGTATATAAAACTACGTGCTTAACATCTTCAAAACTAACGATACAACACTGTGTGTGATACTATGTGCTTAACTTCATGAAAACTTACCATATAACACTGTATTAGAAACTACGTGCTTAACTTCTTCAAATCTAACGATACCACACTGTGTGTGAAACTATGTGCTTAACTTCATGAAATCTAACTATATAACACTATATGAGAAACTACATAATTTACTTCATGAAAACTAACGATACAACACAGTATATAAAACTACGTGCTTAACATCTTCAAAACTAACGATACAACACTGTGTGTGAAACTATGTGCTTAACTTCATGAGAACTTCCCATATAACACTGTATTAGAAACTACGTGCTTAACTTCTTCAAAACTAACGATACAACACTGTGTGTGATACTATGTGCTTAACTTCATGAAAACTTACCATATAACACTGCATTAGAAACTACGTGCTTAACTTCTTCAAATCTAACGATACCACACTGTGTGTGAATACTATGTGCTTAACTTCATGAAATCTAACTATATAACACTATATGAGAAACTACATAATTAACTTCATGAAAACTAACGATACAACACAGTATATAAAACTACGTGCTTAACTTCTTCAAAACTAACGATACAACATTGTGTGAGAATATACGTGCTTAACTTCATGGAAACTAACAATACAACACTGTGTGTGAAACTACATGCTTAACTTCGTCAAAACTAACGATACAACACTGTGTGTGAAACTATGTGCTTAACTTCATGAAATCTAACTATATAACACTATATGAGAAACTACATAATTAACTTCATGAAAACTAACGATACAACACAGTATATAAAACTACGTGCTTAACTTCTTCAAAACTAACGATACAACACTGTGTGTGAATCTATGTGCTTAACTTCATGAAAACTTACTATATAACACTGTATAAGAAACTACATAATTAACTTCGTGAAAACTAACGATACAACACTGTATATAAAACTACGTGATTACTTCAAAACTTCTTCAAATCTAACGATACCACAGTGTGTGTAAATCTATGTGCTTAACTTCATGAAATCTAACTATATAACACTATATGAGAAACTACATAATTAACTTCATGAAAACTAATGATACAACACAGTATATAAAACTATGTGCTTAACTTCTTCAAAACTAACGATACAACATTGTATGAGAAAATACGTGCTTAACTTCATGGAAACTAACAATACAACACAGTATGTTAAACTACATGCTTAACTATCTTCAAAACTAACGATACAACACTGTGTGTGAAACTATGTGCTTAACTTCATGAGAACTTCCCATATAACACTGTATTAGAAACTATGTGCTTAACTTCTTCAAATCTAACGATACAACACTGTGTGTAAAACTATGTGCTTAACTTCATGAGAACTTTCCATATAACATTGTATTAGAAACTATGTGCTTAACATTATCAAAACTAACGATACAACACTGTGTGTGAATACTATGTGCTTAACTTCATGAGAATTTCCCATATAACACTGTATTAGACACTACGTGCTTAACTTCTTCAAATCTAACGATACCACACTGTGTGTGAAACTATGTGCTTAACTTCATGAAATCTAACTATATAACACTATATGAGAAACTACATAATTAACTTCATGAAAACTAACGATACAACATTGTGTGTGAATATACGTGCTTAACTTCATGGAAACTTACAATACAACACTGTGTGAAACTACATGCTTAACTTCGTCAAAACTAACGATACAACACTGTGTGTGAAACTATGTGCTTAACTTCATGAGAACTTCCCATATAACACTGTATTAGAAACTACGTGCTTAACTTCTTCAAAACTAACGATACAACACTGTGTGTGAAACTATGTGCTTAACTTCATGAGAACATCCCATATAACACTGTATTAGAAACTACGTGATTAACTTCTTCAAAACTAACGATACAACATTGTGTGAGAATATACGTGCTTAACTTCATGGAAACTAACAATACAACACAGTATGTTAAACTACATGCTTAACTATCATCAAAACTAACGATACAACACTGTGTGTGAAACTATGTGCTTAACTTCATGAGAACTTCCCATATAACATTGTATTAGAAACTACGTGCTTAACTTCTTCAAATCTAACGATACCACACTGTGTGTGAAACTATGTGCTTAACTTCATGAAATCTAACTATATAACACTATATGAGAAACTACATATTTAACTTCATGAAAACTAACGATACAACACTGTGTGTGATACTATGTGCTTAACTTCATGAAAACCTACCATATAACACTGCATTA
Source organism: Mesocricetus auratus (assembly GCF_017639785.1). Lineage (NCBI taxonomy): Eukaryota > Metazoa > Chordata > Mammalia > Rodentia > Cricetidae > Mesocricetus > Mesocricetus auratus. The sequence goes on along the minus strand of NW_024434635.1, from coordinate 147,776 downwards.
GAAACTACGTGCTTAACTTCTTCAAATCTAATGATACAACACTGTGTGTGATACTATGTGCATAACTTCATGAAAACTTACCATATAACACTGCATTAGAAACTCCGTGCTTAACTTCCTCAAATCTAACGATACCACACTGTGTGTGAAACTATGTGCTTAACTTCATGAAATCTAACTATATAACACTATATGAGAAACTACATACTTAACTTCATGAAAACTAACGATACAACAACACAGTATATAAAACTACGTGCTTAACTTCTTCAAAACTAACGATACAACATTGTGTGAGAATATACGTGCTTAACTTCATGGAAACTTACAATACAACACTGTGTGTGAAACTACATGCTTAACTTCGTCAAAACTAACGATACAACACTGTGTGTGAAACTATGTGCTTAACTTCATGAGAACTTCCCATATAACACTGTATTAGAAACTATGTGCTTAACTTCTTCAAAACTAACGATACAACACTGTGTGTGAATACTATGTGCTTAACTTCATGGAAACTTACAATACAACACTCGTGTGATAACTACATGCTTAACTTCGTCAAAACTAACGATTCAACACTGTGTGTGAAACTATGTGCTTAACTTCATTAAATCTAACTATTAACACTATATGAGAAACTACATACTTAACTTCATGAAAACTAACGATACAACACAGTATATAAAACTATGTGCTTAACTTCTTCAAAACTAACGATACAACATTGTGTGAGAATATACGTGCTTAACTTCATGGAAACTTACAATACAACACTGTGTGTGAAACTCCATGCTTAACTTCGTCAAAACTAACGATACAACACTGTGTGTGAAACTATGTGCTTAACTTCATGAGAACATCCCATATAACACTGTATTAGAAAACTACGTGCTTAACTTCTTCAAATCTAACGATACAACATTGTGTGAGAATATACGTGCTTAACTTCATGGAAACTTACAATACAACACTGTGTGTGAAACTACATGCTTAACTTCGTCAAAACTAACGATACAACACTGTATGTGAAACTATGTGCTTAACTTCATGAGAACATCCCATATAACACTGTATTAGAAACTACATGCTTAACTTCTTCAAAACTAACGATACAACACTGTGTGTGATACTATGTGCTTAACTTCATGAAAACTTACCATATAACACTGCATTAGAAACTACGTGCTTAACTTCTTCAAATCTAATGATACCACACTGTGTGTGAATCTATGTGCTTAACTTCATGAAATCTAACTATATAACACTATATGAGAAACTACATAATTAACTTCATGAAAACTAATGATACAACACAGTATATAAAACTACGTGCTTAACTTCTTCAAAAGTAACGATACAACACTGTGTGTGAATACTATGTGCTTACACTTCATGAAAACTTAACCTATATAACACTGTATTAGAAACTACGTGCTTAACTTCTTCAAAACTAACGATACAACATTGTGTGAGAATACTATGTGCTTAACTTCATGAAAACTTACAATACAACACTGTATGTAGAAACTACATGCTTAACTTCGTCAAAACTAACGATACAACACTGTGTGTGATACTATGTGCTTAACTTCATGAAAACTTACCATATAACACTGCATTAGAAACTACGTGCTTAACTTCTTCAAATCTAATGATACCACACTGTGTGTGAATCTATGTGCTTAACTTCATGAAATCTAACTATATAACACTATATGAGAAACTACATAATTAACTATCATGAAAACTAACGATACAACACAGTATATAAAACTACGTGCTTAACTTCTTCAAAACTAACGATACAACATTGTGTGAGAATATACGTGCTTAACTTCATGGAAACTTACATATACAACACTGTGTGTGAAACTACATGCTTAACATTGTCAAAACTAACGATACAACACTGTGTGTGAAACTATGTGCTTAACTTCATGAGAACTTCCCATATAACACTGTATTAGAAACTACGTGCTTAACTTCTTCAAAACTAACGATACAACACTGTGTGTGAAACTATGTGCTTAACTTCATGAAAACTTACCATATAACACTGCATTAGAAACTACGTGCTTAACTTCTTCAAAACTAACGATACAACACTGTGTGTGAAACTATGTGCTTAACTTCATGAAATCTAACTATATAACACTATATGAGAAACTACATACTTAACTTCATGAAAACTAACGATACAACACAGTATATAAAACTACGTGCTTAACTTCTTCAAAACTAACGATACAACATTGTGTGAGAATACTACGTGCTTAACTTCATGGAAACTTACAATACAACACTGTGTGTGAAACTACATGCTTAACTTCTTCAAAACTAACGATACAACACTGTGTGTGAAACTATGTGCTTAACTTCATGAGAACTTCCCATATAACACTGTATTAGAAACTACGTGCTTAACTTCTTCAAATCTAACGATACAACACTGTGTGAGAACTATAGTGCTTAACTTCATGAAAACTAACGATACAACACTGTGTATGAAACTACGTGCTTAACTTCTTCAAAACTAACGATAAAACACTGTGTGTGAAACTATGTGCTTAACTTCATGAGAACTTCCCATATAACACTGTATTAGAAACTACGTGCTTAACTTCTTCAAAACTAACGATACAACACTGTGTGTGAAACTATGTGCTTAACTTCATGAGAACTTCCCATATAACACTGTATTAGAAACTACGTGCTTAACTTCTTCAAAACTAAGCGATACAACACTGTGTGTGAAACTATGTGCTTAACTTCATGAGAACTTCCCATATAACACTGTATTAGAAACTACGTGCTTAACTTCTTCAAAACTAACGATACAACACTGTGTGTGATACTATGTGCTTAACTTCATGAAAACTTACCATATAACACTGTATTAGAAACTATGACTTAACTTCTTCAAATCTAATGATACTACACTGTGTGGGAAACTATGTGCTTAACTTCATGAAATCTAACTATATAACACTATATGATATAGTACATACATTTCTTCGTGAACACTAACAATACAACACAGAATGTGAAACTACAAGCTTAAGTTCTTCAAATCTAACGGTACAACACTGTGTGTGAAACTATGTGCTTAACTTTATGAAATCTACCTATATGACACTATATGAGAAACTACATACTTAATTTCATGGAAACTAACGATACAACACAATTTTTAAAACTACGTGCTTAAATTACTCAAAACTAACGATACAACCTTGTGTGAGAATATACGTGCTCAACTTCATGGAATCTAACAATACAACACTGTGTGTGAAAATACATGCTTAACATCTTCAAAACTAATGATACAACACTGTGTGTGAAACTATGTGCTTAACTTCCTGAGAACTTCCCATATAACAATGTACTAGAAAATACGTGCTTAACTTCTTCAAAACTAACGATACAACACTGTGTGTGAAACTATGTGCTTAACCTCATGAGAACATCCCAGATAACACTGTATTAGAAACTACGTGCTTAACGTCTTCAAAACTAATGATACAACACTTTGTGTGATACTATGTGTTTAACTTCATGAGAACTTCCCATATTACACTGTATAAGAAACTACGTGCTTAACTTCTTCAAATCTAATGATACCACACTGTGTGTGAAACTATGTGCTTAACTTCATGAGAACTTCCCATATTACACTGTATTAAACTACGTCCTTAGCTTCTTCAAAACTAACGATACAACACTCTGTGTGAAACTCTGTGCTTAACTTCATGAGAACTTCCCATATAACACTGTATTAGAAACTGTGTACTTAACTTCATCAAAACTATGGATACAACACTGTGTGTGAACCTATGTGCTTAACTTCATGAGAACTTAGCATATAACACTGTATTAGAAACTACGTGCTTAACTTCTTCAAATCTAATAATACCACACTGTGTGTGAAACTATGTGCTTAACATCATGAAATCTAACTTTATAACACTATACGATATACTACATACTTTTCTTCGTGAACACTAACAATACAACACCGTATGTGAAACTACATGCTTAACTTCTTCAAATCTAACGATCCAACACTGTTTGTGAAACTAGGTGCTTAACTTCATGAGAACTTCCCATATAACACTGTGTTAGAAACTACGTGCTTAACTTCTTCAAAACTAACGATACAACACTGTGTGTGATACTATGTGCTTAACTTCATGAGAACTTACCATATAACATTGTATTAGAAACTACATGCTTAACTTCTTCAAAAGTAACGATACAAAACTTTGTGTGATACTATGTGCTTAACTTCATGAGAACTTTCCATATAACACTGTATGTAGAAACTACGTGCTTAACTTCTTCAAAACTAATGATACAACACTGTGTGTGATACTATGTGCTTAACTTCATGAGAACTTACCATATAACACTGTATTAGAAACTACGTGCTTAACTTCTTCAAATCTAATGATACCACATTGTGTGTGAAACTATGTGCTTAACTTCATGAAATCTAACTATACAACACTATATGATATAGTACATACTTTGCTTCATGAACACTAACAATACACCACACTATGTGAAACTACATGCTTACTTGTTCAAATCTAACGATACAACACTGTGTGTGAAACTATGTGCTTAACTTCATGAAATCTAACTATATAACACTATATGAGAAACTACATAATTAACTTCATGAAAACTAACGATACAACACCGTATATAAAATTACGTGCTTAACATCTTCAAAACTAACGATACAACACTGTTTGTGATACTATGTGCTTAACTTCATGAGAACTTACCATATAACACTGTATTAGAAACTACGTGTTTAACTACTTCAAAGCTAACTGATACCACACTGTGTGGGAAACTATGTGCTTAACTTCATGAAATCTGACTATATTACACTATATGAGAAATTACATTCTTAACTTCATGAAAACTAACGATACAACTCAGTATATAACCTACGTGCTTAACTTCTTCAAAATTAACGATACAACATTGTGTGAGAAAATACCTGTGTAACTTCATGGAAACTAAAAATACAACACTGTGTGTGATACTACATGCTTAACTTCTTAAAAACTAACGATACAACACTTTGTGTGATACTATGTGCTTAACCTCATGAGAACTTCCCATATAACACTGTATTAGAAACTATGTGGTTAACTTCTTCAAAACTAAGGATACAACCCTGTGTGTGAATCTATGTGCTTAACTTCCATGAGAACTTCCCATAAAACACAGTATTAGAAACTACGTGATTAACTTCTTCAAAACTAACGATACAACACTGTGTGTGAATACTATGTGCTTAACTTCATGAGAACTTACCATATAACACTGTATTAGAAACTACGTGCTTAACTTCTTCAAAACTAATGATACAACATTGTGTGAGAATAAACGTGCTGAAATTCATGGAAACTAACAATACAACACTGTGTGTGAAAATACATGCTTAACTTCTTCCAAACTAACGATACAACACTGTGTATGATACTATGTGCTTAACTTCATGAGAACTTCCCATATAACACTGTATTAGAATCTACGTGCTTAACTTCTTCCAAACTAACGATACAACACTGTGTGTGAAACTATGTGCTTAACCTCATGAGAAATTCCCATATAACAATGTATTAGAAACTATGTGCTTAACTTCTTCAAATCAAATGATACAACACTGTGTGTGAAACTATGTGCTTAACTTCATGAAATCTAACTATATTACACTATATGAGCAAACTACATACTTAACTTCATGAAAACTAACGATACAACACAGTATATAATACTACGTGCTTAAATTCTTCAAAACTAACGATACAACATTGTGTGAGAAAATACGTGCGTAACTACATGGAAACTAACAATACAACACTGTGTGTGAAACTCCATGCTTAACTTCTTCAAAACTAACGATACAACACTTTGTGGGATACTATGTGCTTAACTTCATGAGAACTTCCCATATTACACTGTATGAGAATACTACGTGCTTAACTTCCTCAAAACTAACGATACAACACTGTGTGTGATTCTATGTGCTTAACCTCATGAGAACTTCCCATATAACACTGTATTAGAAACTATGTGCTTAACTTCTTCAAAACTAAGGATACAACACTGTGAGTGAACAAATGTGCTTAACTTCCTGAGAACTTCCCATATAACACTGTGTTAGAAATTACGTGCTTAAATTTTTCAAAATTAACGATACAAAACTGTGTGTGATACTATGTGCTTAACTTCATGAGAACTTACCATATAACACTGTATTAGAAACTACTTGCTTAACTTCTTCAAATCTAATGATACTGCAGTGTGTGTGAAACTATGTGCTTAACTTCATGAAATTTAACTATATTATACTATATGAGAAATTACATACTTAACTTCATGTAAACTAACGATACAACACATTATATAATACTACTTACTTAACTTCTTCAAAACTAACGATACAACATTGTGTGAGAAAATACTGTGCTGTAACTTCATGGAAACTAACAATACAACACCATGTGTGAAATACATGCTTAACCTCTTCAAAATTTATGATACAACAATTTGTGTGATACTATGTGCTTAACTTCATGAGAACTTACCATGTAACACTGTATTAGAAACTACATGCTTAACTCCTTTAAATCTAATGATACCACACTGTGTGTGAAACTATGAGCTTCACTTCATGAAATCTAACTATATAACACTATATGATATAGTACATACTTTTCTTCTTGAAAACTGACAATACAACACAGTATGTGAAACTACATGCTTAACGTCTTCAAATCTAACGATACAATACTGTGTGTGAAACTATTTGCTTAACTTCATGAAATCTAACTATATAACACTATATGAGAAACTACATAATGAATTTCATGAAAACTAACGATACAACACAGTATATAAAACTACTTGCTTAACTTCTTCAAAACTAATGATACAACATTGTTTGAGAATAAACGTGCTTAAATTCATGGAAACTAACAATACAACACTGTGTGTGAATCTACATGCTTAACTTCTTCAAAACTAACGATACAACACTGTGTATGATACTATGTGCTTAACTTCATGAGAAATTCCCATATAACACTGTATTAGAAACTATGTTCTTAACTTCTTCAAATCAAATGATACCACACTGTGTGTGAAACTATGTTCTTAACCTACATGAAATCTAACTATATTACACTATATGAGCAACTACACACTTAACTTCTTCAAAACTAACGATACAACACTTTGTGTGATACTATGTGCTTAACTTCATAAGAACTTCCCATATTACACTGTATTAGAAACTACGTGCTTAGCTTCCTCAAACTAATGATACAAAACTCTGTGACAAAATCTGTGCGTAACTTCATGAGAACTTCCCATATAACACTGACTTAGAAACTACGTGCTTAACTTCTTCAAAGCTAACGATACAACACTATGTTTAATACTATGTGCTTAATTTCATGAGAACTTACCATATAACACTGTACTAGAAACTAAGTGCTTAACTTCTTCAAATCTAATGATACCACACTGTGTGTGAAACAATGTGCTTAAATTCATGAAATCTAACTATATAACACTATATGATATAGTACATACTTTTCTTCGTGAACACTAACAATACAACACAGTATGTGAAACTACATGCTTAATTCTTCAAATCTAACGATACAACACTGTGTTTGATACTATGTGCTTTACTTCATGAGAACTTACCATATAGCACTGTGTTAGAAACTACGTGCTTAACTTCTTCAAACCTAATGATACCACACTGTGTGTGAAACTATGTGCTTAACTTCATTAAATCTAACTATATTACACTATATGAAAAATTACATACTTAAATTCATGAAAACTAATGATACAACACAGTATATAAAACTATGTGCTTAACTTCTTCAAAACTAACGATACAACATTGTGTGAGAAAATATGTGCTTCACTTCATGGAATATACGTGATTAACTCATGGAAACTAAAAATACATCACTGTGTGTGAAAGTACATGCTTTACTTCTTCAAACCTAAAGATACAATACGCTGTGTGATACTATGTGCTTAACCTCATGAGAACTTCACATATTACACTGTATTAGAATCTACGTGCTTAACTACTACAAAACTAACGATACAACACTGTGTGAGAAACTATATGCTTAACATCATGACAACATCCCATATAACACTGTATTAGAAACTAAGTGCTTAACTTCTTGAAAGCTAACGATACAACACTGTGTGTGATACTATGTGCTTCACTTCATGAGAAGTTACCATATAACACTGTTTTAGAAACAACATACTTAAATTCTTCAAATCTAATGATTCCCCACTATGTGTGAAACTATGTGCTTAACTTCATGAAATCTAACTATATAACACTATATGATATAGTACATACTTTTCTTCGTGAACACTAACAATACAACACAGTATGTGAAACTACATGCTTAACTTCTTCAAATCTAATGATACCACACTGTGTGTGAAACTATGTGCTTAACTTCATTAAATCTAACTATGTTACAGTATATGAGAAATTACAAACTTAACTTCTTCAAAACTAACGATACATCATTGTGTGAGAAAATACACACTTAACTTAATGGAAACTAACAATACAACACTGTGTGTGAAACTACATGCTTAACTTCTTCAAAACAAACGATACAACACTGTGTGTGAAACTATGTGCTTAACTTCAGGAGAACGTCCCTTATAACACTGTATTAGAAACTATGTGCTTAACTTCTTCAAAATTAACGATACAACACTGTGTGTGATACTATGTGCTTAACTTCATGAGAGGTTACCATATAACACTGTTTTAGAAACTAAATACTTAAATTCTTCAAATCTAATGATTCCATAGTGTGTGTGAAACTATGTGCTTAACTTCATGAAATCTAACTATATAACACTAAATGATATAGTACATACTTTTCTTCGTGAACACTCACAATACTACACAGTATGTGAAACTACATGCTTAACTTCTTCAAATCTAACGATACAACACTGTGTGTGAAACTACGTGCTTAACTTCTTCAAATCTAATGATACCACTCTGTGTGTGAAACTATGTGCTTAACTTCATTAAATCTAACTGTATAACACAATATCAGAAACTACATACTTAACTTCATGTAAACTAACGATACAACACATTAAATAAAACTTCTTGCTTAACTTCTTCAAAACTAACGATACAACATTGTGTGAGAAAATACGTGCGTAACTTCATGGAAACTAACAATACAACACTGTGTGTGAAACTACAAGCTTAACTTCTTCAAAACTAACGATACTACAATTTGTGTTATACTATGTGCTTAATTTAATGAGAGCTTCCCATATTACACTGTATTAGAAACTACGTGCTTAGCTTCTCCAAAGCTAACGATAAAACACTCTGTGTGAAACACTGTGCTTAACTTCATGAGAACTTCCCATAAAACACTGTATTAGAAACTGCGTGATTAACTTTTTCATAGCTAACGATACAACACTGTGTGTGAAACTATGTGCTTAACCTCATGAGAACTTCCCATATGACACTGTATTAGAAACTACGTGCTTTACCTCTTCAAAACTAATGATACAACAGAGTGAGTGATACTATTTGCTTAACTTCAGGAGAACTTACCATATAACACTCTATTAGAAACTACGTGCTTAACTTCTTCAAATCTAATGTTACCAAACTGTGTGTGAAATTATGTGCTTAACTTCATGAAATCTAACTATATAACACTATATGATATAGTACATACTTTTCTTCGTGAACACAAAAAATACAATACAGTATGTGAAACTACATGCTTAACTTCTTCAAATCTAACGATACTACACTGTGTGCGAAGCTATGTGCTGAACTTCATGAAATCTAACTATATAACACTATATGAGAAACTACATACTTAATTTCATGAAAACTAACGAAACAACACAGTATTTAAAACTACGTGCTTAACTTCTTCAAAATTAATGATACAACATTGTGTGAGAATATACGTGCTTAACTTCGTGGAAACTAACAATACACCACTGTGTGTGATACTACATGCTTAACTTCTTCAAAACTATCTATACAACACTGTGTGTGAAACTATGTGCTTGACCTAATGAGAATTTCCCATATAACACTGTGTTAGAAACTACGTGCTTAACTTCTTCAAATCTAATAATACCACACTGTTTGTGAAACTATGTGCTTAACTTCATTAAATCTAACTATGTTACACTATATGAGAAATTACATACTTAGCCTCATGAAAACTAACGATACAACACAGTATATAAAACTACTTGCTTAACTTCTTCAAAACTAACTATACAACATTGTGTGAGAAAATACACACGTAACTTCATGGAAACTAACAATACAAAACTGTGTGTGAAACTACATGCTTAACTTCTTCAAAACTAACGATACAACACTGTGTGTGAAACTATGTGTTTAACTTCATGAGAACGTCCCTAATAACACTGCATTAGAAACTACGTGCTTAACTTCTTCAAAACTAACGATACAGCATTGTGTGAGAAAATACGTGCGTAACAACATGGAAACTAACAATACAACACTGTGTGTGAACTACATGCTTAACATCTTTAAAACTAACGATAGAACACTTTGTGTGATACTATGTGCTTAACTTCATGAGAACTTCCCATAAAACACTGTATTAGAAACTACATGATTAACTTTTTCATAGCTAACGATACAACACTGTGTGTCATACTAGGTGCTTAACTACATGAGAACTTCCCATATTAACACTGTATTAGAAACTACGTGCTTAGCTTCTTCAAAACTAACGATACAAAACTCTGTGTCAAACACTGTCCTTACCTTCATGAGAACTTCCCATATAACACTGACTTAGAAACTACGTGCTTAACTTCTTCAAAGCTAACGATACAACCCTGTGTGTGATACTATGTGCTTAACTTCATGAGAACTTACCAATTAACACTATATTAGAAACTCAGTGGTTAACTTTTTCAAATCTAATGATTCCACACTGTGAGTGAAACTATTTGCTTAACTTCATGAAATCTAACTATATAACACTATATGATATAGTACATCCTTTTCTTCGTGAACACTAACAATACAACACAATATGTGAAACTACATGCTTAAAATCTTCAAATCTAATGATACAACACTATGTGTGAACCTATGTGCTTAACTTCCTGAGAACTTCCCATATAACACTCTATTTGAAACTACGTGCTTAAATTCTTCAAAGTAACGATACAAGACTGTGTGTGATACTATGTGCTTAACTTCATGAGAACTTACCCATATAACACTGTATTAGAAACTTTGTGCTTAACTTCTTCAAATCTAACGATACAACACTGTGTGTGAAACTATGTGCTTAACTTCATGAAATCTAACTATATAACACTAAGTGAGAAACTACATACTTAATTTCATTAAAACTAACGAATCAACACAGTATTTAAAACTACGTGCTTAACTTCTTCAAAATTAACGATACAACATTGTGTGAGAATATACGTGCTTAACTTCATGGAAACTAGCAATACAACAGTGTGTGTGATACTACATGCTTAACTTCTTCTAAACTACCGATACAACACTGTGTGTGATACTATGTGCTTAACTTCATGAGAACTTACCAAATAACACTGTATTAGAAACTCAGTGGTTAACTTCTTCAAATCTAATGATACCACACTGTGTGTGAAACCATTTGCTTAACTTCATGAAATCTAACTATATAACACTATATGATATAGTACAAACTTTTCTTCGTGAACACTAACAATACAACACAGTATGTGAAACTACATGCTTAAATTCTTCAAATCTAACGATCCAACACTGTTTGTGAACCTATGTGCTCAACTTCCTGAGAACTTCCCATATGACACCGTATTTGAAACTTCGTGCTTAACTTCTTCAAATGTAACGATACAAGACTGTGTGTGATAGTATGTTCTTAACTTCATGAGAACTTACCCTATAACACTGTATTAGAAACTACGTGCTTAACTTCTTCAAATCTAATGATACCACACTGTGTGTGAAAGTATGTGCTTAACTTCATGAAATCTAACTATATTACACTATATGAGAAACTACAAACTTAATCATGAAAACTAACGATCCAACACAGTATATAACACTACGTGCTTAACTTCTTCAAAACTAACGATACAACATTGTGTGAGAAAATATGTGCGTAACTACATGGAAACCATACAACACTGTTTGTGAAACTACATGCTTAACATCTTCAAAACTAACGATACAACACTTTGTGTGATACTATGTGCTTAACCTCATGAGAATTTCCCATATTACACTGTATTATAAACTACGTGCTTACCTTCTTAAAAACTAACGATAAACACTCTGTGTCAAACACTGTGCTTAACTTCATGAGAACTTCCCAGATAACACTGACTTACAAACTACAGGCTTAACTTCTTCAAAGCTAACGACACAACACTGTGTGTCATACTATGTGCTAAACTTCATGAGAACTTACCATATATCACTGTATTAGAAACTACGTGCTTAACTTCTTCAAATCTAATGATACCACACTGTGTGTGAAACAATGTGCTTAACTTCATGAAATCTAACTATAATACACTATATGATATAGTACATACTTTTCTTCGTGAACACTAACAATACAACACAGTATGTGAAACTACGTGCTTAACTTCTTCAAATCTAACGATACAACACTGTGTGTGAAACTATGTGCTTAACTTCTTGAAATCTAACTATATAACACAATATGAGAAACTACATACTTAACTTCATGAAAACTAACGGTACAACACAGTATATAAAACTACGTGCTTAACTTCTTCAAAACTAACGATACAACTTTGTGTGAGAAAATACGTGTGTAACTTCATGGAAACTAACAATACATCACTGTGTGTGAAACTACATGCTTACCTTCTTCAAAACTAACGATACAACACTGTGTGTGAAACTATGTGCTTAACTTCATGAGAACTTCCCATATAACACTGTATTAGAAACTAAGTGCTTAACTTCTTCAAAACTAACGATACAACACTGTGTGTGAAACTATTTGCTTAACTACATGAGAACATCCCATATAACACTGCATTAGAAACTACGTGCTTTGCTTCTTCAAAACTAACGATACAACACTGTGTGTGAAACTATGTGCTTAACTTCTTGGAATCTAACTATACAACACTATATGAAAAACTACATACTTATCTTCATGAAAACTAACGATACAACACAGTATATAAAACTACTTGCTTAACTTCTTCAAAACTAACGATACAACACTGTGTGTGATACTATGTGCTTAACTTCATGAGATCTTACCATATAACACTGTATTAGAAACTACATGCTTAGAAGCAGCTGTTCCTCCATCAGCATCAGGTAATCACTCCGGCTTCCCGGCCTGTGCTCCAGTGCCTGCAGATCGCCTGGGACCTGCCCAGAGCTCTGAATCCCGGCGGGAGCCAAGCACCCCAGACTCCAGGTCTTCGCTACCACCAACGAGACCAGGAAAGGAGAGGAGGCTGGGAGGCCAGGGAAGCAGCTGTTCCTCGGGTAGCATCAGGTATACAGGCTGGCTTCCCTGCCTGTGCTCCAGTGCCTGCAGATCGCCTGGGACCTGCACAGTGCTCCCAATCCCGGCGGGAGCCAAGCACCCCAGACTCCAGATCTTTGCTACCACCAATGAGACCAGGAATGGAGAGGAGGCTGGGAGTCCAGGGAAGCAGCTGCTCCTCGGGCAGCATCAGGGAAACACTCCGGCTTCCCGGCCTGTGCTCCAGTGCTTTCAGATCGCCTGGGACCTGCACAGAGCTCCCAATCCCGGCGGGAGCCAAGCACCCCAGACTCCAGATCTTCTCTCCCACCAATGAGACCAGGAAAGGAGAGGAGCCTGGGACTCCAGGGAAGCAGCTGTTCCTCCAGCAGCATCAGGTAAACAGGCCGGCTTCCCGGCCTGTGCTCCAGTGCCTGCAGAACGCCTGGGAACTACACAGAGCTCCCAATCCCGGCGGGAGCCAAGCACCCAGACCCCAAGTCTTCTCTCCCACCAACGAGACCAGGAAACCAGAGGACCCAGGGAGACCAGGGGAGTAGCTGTTCTGGATCAAGTACAACAGGACCCAGCATAGGGTCCAGGGGACCAGGTAAGAGGATAAGCGCCCCAGATTCCTGTTCTTCTCCACCCACGGGACCAGCATTCGGAGAAGGAATAGAAGAACCACCAGATTATTGGACTTGCTAGCACCCACCAAAAGGGAACTCTGGTCCCCAGACCAGTAAGGGGCTCTTTCTGCACCCACTAGAAGAAGAGATGGGAAAGAGACAATACAAAAACACAGTCAGCAACCGAAAAACAAATATGACACCGCCAGATTCTAGAGACTCCACACCAGCAAGACCCCAACATTCCAATGCGGACGAAGCAGATGAGAACGACCTTAAAAGCACTTTCATGAAAATGATAGAGGCCCTAAAAGAGGATATTGGAAAATCGCTCAAAGAAATGGAAGAAAAAACAAACCAAAAAATGCAAGAAATGGAAGAAAAAGCAAACCAAAAAATGCAAGAATTGGAAGAAAAAACAAACGAAAAAAGGCAGGAAATGGAAGAAGAAATGAAGCAAAAAATGCAAGAAATGGAAGAAAAAAGAAAGCAAAAAATGCAAGAATTGGAAGAAGAATCATACCAAAAAAGGCAGGAAATGGAAGAAGAAACAAAGCAAAAAATGCAAGAAATGGTAGAAAAAACAAAGCAAAAAATGAAAAAAATGGAAGAAGAAACAAACCAAAAAAGGCAGGAAATGGAAGAAGAAGCAAAGCACAAAATGGGAGAAATGGAACAAAAAGCAAACCAAAAAATGCAAGAAATGGAAGAAAGAACAAACCAAAAAATTCATAAAAGGCAACAAATGGACGAACAGATAAACAGAAAATTGCAAGAAGCAATGCAAACACTGCAAGGGTTGAAAACTGAAATAGAGTCATTAAAAAACACAATCTGAAGAAAGGCAGAAAATAGAAAAGCTGGACAAACAGTCAGGCACTACCAACACAAGCATTACCAACAGAATAGAAGAGATGGAAGAGAGAATCTCAAGTGTTGAAGATACGCTAGGAGAAATGGATTTATCAACCAAAGAAAACCTTAAATCCAACAAATCCTTAACACAAAACATCCAGGAAATATGGGACACCATGAAAAGACCAAACCTAAGAATAATAGGTATAGAAGAAGGAGAAGAAATCCACCTCAAAGGGGCAGAAGGCATATTCAACAAAATCATAGAAGAAAACTTCCCCAACCTTAAGAAAGACATGCCAATGAAGGTACAAGAATCCTACAGAACACCAAATAGAGTGGACCACAAAAAAAGTCCCCTCGCAACATAATAATCAAGACCCCAAACATACAGAATAAAGAAAGAATATTAAGAGCAGCTAAGGAAAAAGGTCAAGTAACATATAAAGGCAGACCTATCAGAATTACACCTGATTTCTCCATGGAAACTCTGAAAGCCAGAAGGTCCTGGATAGATATTCTACCTACACTAAGAGACCATGGATGCCAGCCCAGACTACTATACCCGGCAAAGCTCTCAATCACTATAGACGGAGAAAACAAGATATTCCATGACAAAACTAGATTCAACCAATATGTGTCCACTAACCAAGCCCTACAGAAAATTTTGGAAGGAAAACTCCAACCCAAGGAAGCTAACTACAACCAGAAAAACATAAGCATTAGAGAATCCCTCTCTACCAACAGCCAAAAGAACAAAGGGGTGAAATCCCACACATAATTCCACCACCAACAACCATCGCAAATCGAAGAAGGATGAGCAATCATTGGTCATTAATATCCCTCAATGTTAATGGCCTTAACTCACCCATAAAAAGACACAGACTGGCAGATTGGATTCGAAGACAGAACCCTTCCTTCTGCTGCATACAAGAAACACACCTCACCCTTAAAGACAGACATTACCTGAGAGCTAAAGGTTGGGAAATAATTTTTCAATCAAATGGACCCAAGAAACAAGCAGGGGTAGCAATCCTAATATCTAACAAACTAGACTTTAAAATAAAATCAATCAAAAGAGATGAAGGAGGTCATTACATACTCATGACAGGTGAAACCCACCAAGATGAAGTGTCTATCCTGAACATCTATGCCCCAAATACAAAGGCATCCACATTCGTTAAAGAAACATTATTAGAACTTAAATCTCATCTAAAGCCCCACACAGTTATAGTGGGAGATGTCAACACACCACTCTCACCACTAGACAGGAATACCAAACAGAAACTCAACAAAAAAGCAAAAGGTCTAATAGAAGTAATGACCCAACTGGGATTAACAGATATCTATAGAACATTTCATCCACATAAAAAAGAATATAACTTCTTCTCACCACCACATGGAACCTTCTCAAAAATCGACCACATACTTGGCAACATATCAAACCTCAGCAGCTACAAAAAAATTGGAATAATTCCATGCATCTTATCAGACCACCATGCTTTAAAATTAGAATTCAACAACAACACAAATTGCAGAAAACCTACAAACTCATGGAAATTGAATAATGCTCAACTGCACCATCCCTGGGTCAAAGAGGAAATAAAAAAGAAATTAAAGACTTCCTCGAATTCAATAAGAATGAAGACACAACATACCCAAACCTATGGGACACTTTGAAAGCAGTGCTACGGGGGAAGTTCATAGCGCTAAGTGCTCACATGAAGAAACAGGAGAACAGTTATACCAGAGAATTAACATCACAGCTGAAAGCTCTAGAACACAAAGAAGCACACTCCCCCAGGAGGAGTAGACGCCAGGAAATAATCAAATTGAGGGCTGAAATCAATAAAGTAGAAACCAGGAAAACAATACAAAGAATCAACGCAACGAAGAGTTGGTTCTTTGAGAAAATCAACAAGATAGACAAACCTTTGTCCAAACTTACCAAACAGCAGAGAGTGAACACGCAAATTAACAAAATTAGAAATGAAAAGGGGGACATAACAACAGACTCTGAGGAAATCCAGACAATCATTAGGTCATACTTTGAAAACCTGTACTCCACAAAATTCGAAAATTTAAAGGAAATGGATGACTTCCTGGACAGCTATCAATTGCCAAAACTAAATCAAGAACAGATAAGCAATTTAAATAGACCTATAACCCCTATGGAAATAGAAGCTGTCATCAAAAGTCTCCCAACCAAAAAAAGCCCAGGTCCAGATGGCCTCACTGCAGAATTCTACCAGAAATTCAAAGAACAGCTTATACCAATTCTTCTCAAAGTGTTCCACACAATAGAAGCAGAAGGGTCTTTGCCAAACTCTTTCTATGAGGCTTCAATAACCTTGATCCCAAAGCCACACAAAGATACAACTAAGAAAGAGAACTTCAGACCAATATCCCTCATGAACATTGATGCAAAAATACTCAATAAAATACTGGCAAATCGGATCCAAGAACACATCAAAACAATCATTCACCACGATCAAGTAGGTTTCATCCCAGGGATGCAGGGATGGTTCAACATACGAAAATCCATCAACGTAATCCACCATATAAACAAGCTGAAAAACAAAAATCACATGATCATCTCACTAGATGCTGAAAAAGCCTTTGACAAAATCCAACACCCCTTCATGATAAAGGTCTTGGAGAGATCTGGGATAACAGGGACATACTTAAACATAATAAAAGCTATATACAGTAAACCAACAGCCAACATCAAACTAAATGGACAGAAACTCAACGCAATTCCTCTAAAATCAGGAACAAAACAAGGCTGTCCACTCTCTCCATACCTTTTCAACATGGTACTTGAAGTTCTAGCTATTGCCATACGACAACAAAGGGGGATCAAAGGGATACAAATTGGGAAGGAAGAGGTCAAACTTTCACTGTTTGCAGACGATATGATAGTTTACATCAATGACCCAAAGAACTCTACCAGGGAACTCTTACACCTGATTAACACCTTCAGCAAAGTGGCAGGCTACAAGATCAACTCAAGAAAATCAGTAGCCCTACTATATACAGATGATAAAAGGGCTGAAAGAGAAATCAGAGAAACATCACCCTTTACAATTGCCACGAACAACATAAAATACCTTGGGGTAACGCTAACCAAACAAGTGAAAGACCTGTATCGTAAGAACTTTGAATCTTTAAAGAAAGAAATTAAAGAAGTCCTCAGAAAATGGAAAGATCTCCCATGCTCTTGGATAGGTAGGATCAATGTAGTAAAAATGGCAATCCTGCCACAAGCAATCTACAGATTCAATGCAATCCCCATTAAAATCCCAGCACAATTCTTCACAGACCTTGAAAGAACAATAATCAATTTTGTATGGAAAAACAAAAGACCCAGGATAGCCAAAACAACCCTGTTCAACAAAGCAACGTCCGGAGGCATCACCAACCCTGACCTCAAGCTCTATTATAGAGCTATAGTCCTGAAAACAGCTTGGTATTGGCACAAAAATAGACTGGTAGACAAATGGAATCGAATTGAAAATCCGGGTATTAACCCACACACGTACGAACATCTGATCTTTGACAAAGAAGCTAAAAATATACAATGGAATAAAGAAAGCATCTTCAACAAATGGTGCTGGCATAATTGGAGACTGGCATGTAGAAGAATGCAGATCGATCCATGTTTATCGCCATGCACAAAACTTAAGTCCAAATGGATCAAAGACCTCAACATAAATCCAGCCACACTGAACCTCTTAGAAGAGAAAGTGGGTGGTACCCTTGAACGAATTGGTACAGGAGACAGCTTCCTGAACATAACACCAGTAGCACAGACAGTGAGATCAACAATTAATAAATGGGACCAACTGAAACTGAGAAGCTTCTGTAAAGCAAAGGACACAGTCAGCAAGACAAAAAGGCAGCCCACAGAATGGGAAAAAATATTCACTAATCCCACATCTGACAGAGGGTTGATCTCCAAAATTTACAAAGAACTCAAGAAGCAAATCTCCAAAACACCAAAGGACCCTATTAAAAAGTGGGCTGCAGAACTAAATAGAGAGTTTTCAATAGAGGAGTCTAAAATGGCTGAGAGGCACTTGAGAAAGTGCTCAACATTCTTAGCCATCCGGGAAATGCAAATCAAAACAACTCTCAGATACCTTCTCACTCCTGTCAGAATGGCTAAAATCAAAAACACCAATGACAATTTATGTTGGAGAGGATGTGGTGAAAGGGGGACACTCCTCCATTGCTGGTGGGAGTGCCAACTGGTTCAGCCACTTTGGAAATCAGTATGGAGATTCCTCAGAAAAATGGGAATAAACCTACCACAAGACCCAGCAACTCCACTCTTAGGCATATATCCAAAAGAGGCCCATTCATACAACAAAGATGTCTGTTCCACTATGTTCATAGCAGCTTTATTTGTAATAGCCAGAACTTGGAAGCAACCTAGATGTCCCTCACCTGAAGAGTGGATAGAGAAAATGTGGTACATCTACACAATGGAGTACTATTCAGCAGAAAAATAATAATGGAATCATGAGATTCGAAGGCAAATGGATGACACTAGAAGAAACCATCATGAGGGAGGTAACCCAGTCACAAAAAGAGAAACATGGCATGTACTCTCTCATATATGGATTTTAGACATAGATCTGGGGAGTGCCAGCCTACAATCCTATGGCCAGAGAGTCTGGGAAACAGAAACTTTATTTAGTGGCTGATCGAAGAAGAGGCAGACTCCCTTAGTTAAGTACTGAGCTGAACTCAAGAAAGCCAGTAACAGAGAGGGAGGACTGATGATCAAAGGGATTAAGACTGGACTGGTTTGACCCACAGAAACAGCTGACCAGACAAAGGTTAACTCTTGAATCCCAGGCATCAGCCTGGGAAGCCAGCATGGGACTGATCAAGACCCCCTGAATCTGGGTGTAAGTAAGGAGGCCTAGGGAATCTATTGAGCCTTGGGCAGCAGGTCAGTACCCATCCCAAGTATACACACGGAATTTGGACTCCCATAAAACAATGAGAGGTGTACTCTCACCCCAAACACTTGGGGTAGGGTCTAGGCCCTACTCTGTATGAAATGACTTTCGATGCACAACCCCATGGAGGGCTTCACACTCCCTGGGGAAATGAGGAGATAACGGGGGTGGGAAGGCTCGGGAGGAAGGGAGGGAATGGGAAAGGGACCTGGAACGGACTTGTGAAGAAACCTTGTTTTTTATATAAGTTTAAACTGGAAAATAAAATTAAAAAAAAGAAACTACGTGCTTAACTACTTCAAATCTAATGATACCACACTGTGTGTGAAACTAGGTGCTTAACTTCATGAAATCTAACTATATTACACTATATGAGCACTACATACTTAACTTCATGAAAACTAACGATACAACATGGTACATAAAACTACGTGCTTAACTTCTTCAAAACTAACGATACAACATTGTGTGAGAAAATACGTGCGTAACTTCATGGCAACTAACAATACAACACTGTGTGTGAAACTACATGCTTAACTTCTTCAAAACTAACGATACAACACTGTGTGTGATACTATGTGCTTAACTTCATGAGAACTTCCCATATTAAACTGTATTAGAAACTACGTGTTTAGCTTCTTCAAAACTAACGATACAACACTCTGTGTCAAACTCTGTGCTTAACTTCATGAGAACTTACCATATAACACTGTATTAGAAACTACGTGCTTAACTTCTTAAAATCTAATGATACCACACTGTGTGTTAAACTATGTGCTTAACTTCATGAAATCTAACAATATAACACTATATGATATAGTACATACTTTTCTTCGTGAACACTAACAATACAACACAGTATGTGAAACTACATGCGTAACTTCTTCAAAACTAACGATACAAAACTGTGTGTGAACTATGTGCTTAACGTCATGAAATCTAACTATATAACACTATATGAGAAACGACATACTTAATTTCATGAAAACTAACTATACAACACAGTATTTAAAACTACGTGCTTAACTTCTTGAAAACTAACGACACAACAATGTGTGAGAATATACATGCTTAACTTCATGGAAACTAACAATACAACACTGTGTGTGAAACTACATGCTTAACTTCGTCAAAACTAACGATACAACACAGTGTGTGAAACTATGTGCTTAACTTCATGAGAACTTCCCATATAACACAGTATTAGAAACTACGTGCTTAACTTCTTCAAAACTAACGATACAACACTTTGTGTGATACTATGTGCTTAACTTCATGAGAACTTCCCATATAACACTGTATTAGTAACTACGTGTTTAGCTTCTTCAAAACTAACGATACAACACTGTGTGTGATACTATTTGTTTAACTTCATGAAAATTTACCATATAACACTGCATTAGAAACTACGTGGTTAACATCTTCAAATCTAACGATACCACACTCTGTGTGAAACTATGTGCTTAACTTCATGAAATCTAACTATATAACACTATATGAGAATCTACATAATTAACTTCATGAAAACTAACGATACAACACAGTATATAAAACTACGTGCTTATTTCTTCAAAACTAAAGATACAACATTGTGTGAGAATATACGTGCTTAACTTCATGGAAACTAACAATACAACACTGTGTGTGAAACTACATGCTTAACTTCGTCAAAACAAAGATACCACGCTGTGTGTGAAACTATGTGCTTAACATCATGAAATCTAACTATACAACACTATATGAGAAACTACATAATTGACTTCATGAAAATTAACGATACAACACAGTATATAAAACTACATGCGTAACTTCTTCAAATCTAACGATACAACACTGTGTGTGAATCTCTGTGCTTAACTTCATGAAAACTTACTATATAACACTATATAAGAAACTACATAATTAACTTCGTGAAAACTAACGATACAACACAGTATATAAAACTAGGTGCTTAACATCTTCAAAACTAACGATACAACATTGTGTGAGAATATACGTGCTTAACTTCATGGAAACTTAAATACAACACTGTGTGTGAAACTACATGCTTAACTTCGTCAAAACTAACGATACAACACTGTGTGTGAAACTATGTGCTTAACTTCATGAGAACTTCCCATATAACACTGTATTAGAAACTACGTGCTTAACTTCTTCAAAACTAACGATACAACACTGTGTGTGAAACTATGTGCTTAACTTCATGAGAACATCCCATATAACACTGTATTAGAAACTACGTACTTAACTTCTTCAAAACTAACGATACAACACTGTGTGTGAAACTATGTGCTTAACTTCATGAAATCTAACTATATAACACTGTATTAGAAACTACGTGCTTAACTTCATGAAATCTAACGATACAACACTGTATGTAAAACTACGTGCTTAACATCATGAAATCTAACGATACAGCACTATATGAGAAACTACATGCTTAACTTCATGAAAACTAACGATACAACACTGTGTGTGATACTATGTGCTTAACTTCATGAAAACTTACCATATAACACTGCATTAGAAACTACGTGCTTAACTTCTTCAAATCTAACGATACAACACTGTGTGTGAATACTATGTGCTTAACTTCATGAAATCTTACTATATAACACTATATAAGAAACTACATAATTAACTTCGTGAAAACTAACGATACAACACTGTATATAAAACTACGTGCTTAACTTCTTCAAAACTAACGATTCAACATTGTGTGAGAATATAGGTGCTTACCTTCATGGAAACTTACAATACAACACTGTGTGTGAAACTACATGCTTAACTTCGTCAAAACTAACGATACAACACTGTGTGTGAAACTATGTGCTTAACTTCATGAGAACATCCCATATAAACTTGTATTAGAAACTACGTGCTTAACATCTTCAAAACTAACGATACAACACTGTGTGTGAAAATATGTTCTTAACATCATGAGAAATTCGCATATAACATTGTATTAGAATCTATGTGCTTAATTTCTTCAAATCTAACGATACAACACTGTGTGTGAAACTAAGTGCTTAACTTCATTAAATCTAACTATATAACACTATATGAGAAACTACACACTTAACTTCATGAAAACTAACGATACAACACCGTATATAAAACTACGTGCTTAACTTCTTCAAAACTAACGATACAACACTGTGTGTGAAACTATGTGCTTAACTTCATGAGAACTTCCCATATAACACTGTATTAGAAACTACGTGCTTAACTTCTTCAAATCTAACGATAACACACTGTGTGTGAATCTATGTGCTTAACTTCATGAAATCTAACTATATAACACTATATTAGAAACTATATAATTAACTTCATGAAAACTAACAATACAACACAGTATATAAAACTATGTCCTTAACATCTTCAAAACTAACGATACAACACTGTGTGTGAAACTAAGTGCTTAGTCTCACGAAATCTAACTATATAACACTATATGAGAAACTACATACTTAACTTCATGAAAACTAACGATACAACACAGTATATAAAACTACGTGCTTAACTTCTTCAAAACTAACGATACAACATTGTGTGAGAATATACGTGCTTAACTTCATGGAAACTTACAATACAACACTGTGTGTGAAACTACAGTGCTTAACTTCGTCAAAACTATCGATACAACACTGTGTGTGAAACTATGTGCTTAACTTCATGAGAACTTCCCATATAACACTGTATTAGAAACTACGTGCTTAACTTCTTCAAAACTAACGATACAACACTGTGTGTGAAACTATGTGCTTAACTTCATGAAATCTAACTATATAACACTGTATGAGAAACTACATACTTAACTTCATGAAAACTAACGATACAACACAGTATATAAAACTACGTGCTTAACTTCTTCAAAACTAACGATACAACACTGTGTGAGAATACTACGTGCTTAACTTCATGAAAACTTACAATACAACACTGTATGTAGAAACTACGTGCTTAACTTCTTCAAAACTAACGATACAACACTGTGTGTGAAACTATGTGCTTAACTTCATGAAACTTACCATATAACACTGTATTAGAAACTACATGCTTAACTTCTTCAAAACTAACGATACAACACTGTGTGTGAATACTATGTGCTTAACTTCATGAGAACATCCCATATAACACTGTGTTAGAAACTACGTGCTTAACTTCTTCAAATCTAACGATACAACACTGTGTGTGAAACTATGTGCTTAACTTCATGAAAACTTACCATATAACACTGTATTAGAAACTACGTGCTTAACTTCTTCAAAACTAACGATACAACATTGTGTGAGAATATACGTGCTTAACTTCATGGAAACTTACAATACAACACTGTGTGTGAAACTACATGCTTAACTTCGTCAAAACTAACGATACAACACTGTGTGTGAAACTATGTGCTTAACTTCATGAGAACTTCCCATATAACATTGTATTAGAAACTACGTGCTTAACTTCTTCAAATCTAACGATACAACACTGTGTGTGAAACTATGTGCTTAACTTCATGAAATCTAACTATATAACACTATATGAGAAACTACATAATTAACTTCATGAAAACTAACGATACAACACAGTATATAGAAACTACGTGCTTAACTTCTTCAAAACTAACGATACAACACTGTGTGTGAAACTATGTGCTTAACTTCATGAAATCTAACTATATAACACTATATGAGAAACTACATACTTAACTTCATGAAAACTAACGATACAACACTGTATATAAAACTACGTGCTTAACTTCTTCAAAACTAACGATACAACACTGTGTGTGATACTATGTGCTTAACTTCATGAGAACTTACCATATAACACTGTATTAGAAACTACGTGCTTAACTTCTTCAAATCTAACGATACCACACTGTGTGTGAATACTATGTGCTTAACTTCATGAAATCTAACTATATAACACTATATGAGAAACTACATAATTAACTTCATGAAAACTAACGATACAACACAGTATATAAAACTACGTGCTTAACATCTTCAAAACTAACGATACAACACTGTGTGTGAAACTATGTGCTTAACTTCATGAGAACTTCCCATATAACACTGTATTAGAAACTACGTGCTTAACTTCTTCAAAACTAACGATACAACACTGTGTGTGAAACTATGTGCTTAACTTCATGAGAACTTCCCATATAACACTGTATTAGAAACTACGTGCTTAACTTCTTCAAAACTAACGATACAACACTGTGTGTGAAACTATGTGCTTAACTTCATGAAATCTAACTATATAACACTATATGAGAAACTACATAATTAACTTCATGAAAACTAACGATACAACACAGTATATAAAACTACGTGCTTAACATCTTCAAAACTAACGATACAACATTGTGTGAGAATATACGTGCTTAACTTCATGGAAACTTACAATACAACACTGTGTGTAGAATCTACATGCTTAACATCGTCAAAACTAACGATACAACACTGTGTGTGAAACTATGTGCTTAACTTCATGAGAACTTCCCATATAACATTGTATTAGAAACTATGTGCTTAACTTCTTCAAATCTAACGATACAACACTGTGTGTGAAACTATGTGCTTAACTTCATGAAATCTAACTATATAACACTATATGAGAAACTACATAATTAACTTCATGAAAACTAACGATACAACTCAGTATATAAAACTACGTGCTTAACTTCTTCAAAACTAACGATACAACATTGTGTGAGAATATGCTTGCTTATCTTCATGGAAACTTACACTACAACATGTGTGTGAGAAACTACATGCTTAACATCGTCAAAACTAACGATACAACACTGTGTGTGAAACTATGTGCTTAACTTCATGAGAACATCCCATATAACACTGTATTAGAAACTACGTGCTTAACTTCTTCAAAACTAACGATACAACACTGTGTGAGAATACTACGTGCTTAACTTCATGGAAACTTACAATATAACACTGTATGTAGAAACTACATGCTTAACTTCTGTCAAAACTAACGATACAACACTGTGTGTGAAACTATGTGCTTAACTTCATGAGAACATCCCATATAACACTGTATTAGAAACTACGTGCTTAACTTCTTCAAAACTAACGATACAACACTGTGTGTGATACTATGTGCTTAACTTCATGAAAACTATACCATATAACACTGTATTAGAAACTACGTGCTTAACTTCTTCAAAACTAACGATACAACACTGTGTGTGAAACTATGTGCTTAACTTCATGAAAACTTACCATATAACACTGTATTAGAAACTACGTGCTTAACTTCTTCAAAACTAACGATACAACATTGTGTGAGAATATACGTGCTTAACTTCATGGAAACTTACAATACAACACTGTGTGTGAAACTACATGCTTAACTTCGTCAAAACTAACGATACAACACTGTGTGTGAAACTATGTGCTTAACTTCATGAGAACATCCCATATAACACTGTATTAGAAACTACGTGCTTAACTTCTTCAAAACTAACGATACAACACTGTGTGTGATACTATGTGCTTAACTTCATGAAAACTTACCATATAACACTGCATTAGAAACTACGTGCTTAACTTCTTCAAATCTAAGGATACCACACTGTGTGTGAATCTATGTGCTTAACTTCATGAAATCTAACTATATAACACTATATGAGAAACTACATAATTTACTTCATGAAAACTAACGATACAACACAGTATATAAAACTACGTGCTTAACATCTTCAAAACTAACGATACAACACTGTGTGTGAAACTATGTGCTTAACTTCATGAGAACTTCCCATATAACACTGTATTAGAAACTACGTGCTTAACTTCTTCAAAACTAACGATACAACACTGTGTGTGATACTATGTGCTTAACTTCATGAAAACTTACCATATAACACTGTATTAGAAACTACGTGCTTAACTTCTTCAAATCTAACGATACCACACTGTGTGTGAAACTATGTGCTTAACTTCATGAAATCTAACTATATAACACTATATGAGAAACTACATAATTTACTTCATGAAAACTAACGATACAACACAGTATATAAAACTACGTGCTTAACATCTTCAAAACTAACGATACAACACTGTGTGTGAAACTATGTGCTTAACTTCATGAAAACTTACCATATAACACTGCATTAGAAACTACGTGCTTAACTTCTTCAAATCTAAGGATACCACACTGTGTGTGAAACTATGTGCTTAACTTCATGAAATCTAACTATATAACACTATATGAGAAACTACATACTTAACTTCATGAAAACTAACGATACAACACAGTATATAAAACTACGTGCTTAACTTCTTCAAAACTAACGATACAACATTGTGTGAGAATATACGTGCTTAACTTCATGGAAACTAACAATACAACACTGTGTGTGAAACTACATGCTTAACTTCGTCAAAACTAACGATACAACACTGTGTGTGAAACTATGTGCTTAACTTCATGAGAACTTCCCATATAACACTGTATTAGAAACTACGTGCTTAACTTCTTCAAAACTAACGATACAACACTGTGTGTGATACTATGTGCTTAACTTCATGAGAACTTCCCATATAACACTGTATTAGAAACTACGTGCTTAACTTCTTCAAAACTAACGATACAACACTGTGTGTGAAACTATGTGCTTAACTTCATGAAAACTTACCATATAACACTGTATTAGAAACTACGTGCTTAACTTCTTCAAATCTAACGATACCACACTCTGTGTGAAACTATGTGCTTAACTTCATGAAATCTAACTATATAACACTATATGAGAAACTACATAATTAACTTCATGAAAACTAACGATACAACACAGTATATAAAACTACGTGCTTAACTTCTTCAAAACTAAAGATACAACATTGTGTGAGAATATACGTGCTTAACTTCATGGAAACTAACAATACAACACTGTGTGTGAAACTACATGCTTAACTTCGTCAAAACTAACGATACCACACTGTGTGTGAAACTATGTGCTTAACTTCATGAAATCTAACTATACAACACTATATGAGAAACTACATAATTGACTTCATGAAAATTAACGATACAACACAGTATATAAAACTACATGCGTAACTTCTTCAAATCTAACGATACAACACTGTGTGTGAATCTCTGTGCTTAACTTCATGAAAACTTACTATATAACACTATATAAGAAACTACATAATTAACTTCGTGAAAACTAACGATACAACACTGTATAGAAAACTACGTGCTTAACTTCTTCAAAACTAACAATAAAACATTGTGTGAGAATATAAGTGCTTAACTTCATGGAAACTTACAATACAACACTGTGTGTGAAACTACATGCTTTACTTCATCAAAACTAACGATACAACACTGTGTGTGAAACTATGTGCTTAACTTCATGAGAACTTCCCATATAAAACTGTATTAGAAACTATGTGCTTAACTTCTTCAAAACTAACGATACAACACTGTGTGTGAAACTATGTGCTTAACTTCAAGAGAACATCCCATATAATACTGTATTAGAAACTATGTACTTACCTTCTTCAAAACTAACGATGCAACTCTGTGTGTGATACTATGTGCTTAACTTCATGAAAACTTACCATATAACACTGCATTAGAAACTACGTGCTTAACTTCTTCAAATCTAACGATACCACACTGTGTGTGAAAATATGTGCTTAACATCATGAAATCTAACTATATAACACTATATGAGAAACTACATAATTAACTTCATGAAAACTAACGATACAACACTGTGTGTGATACCATGTGCTTAACTTCATGAAAACTTACCATATAACACTGCATTAGAAACTACATGCTTAACTTCTTCAAGTCTAACAATACAACACTGTGTGTGAATCTCTGTGCTTAACTTCATGAAATCTTACTATATAACACTATATAAGGAACTACATAATTAACTTCGTGAAAACTAACGATACAACACTGTATAAAAAACTACGTTCTTAACTTCTTCAAAACTAACGATTCAACATTGTGTGAGAATATAGGTGCTTACCTTCATAGAAAATTACAGTACAACACTGTGTGTGAAACTACATGCTTAACTTCGTCAAAACTAAAGATACAACACTGTGTGTGAAACTATGTGCTTAACTTCATGAGAACTATCCCATATAACACTGTATTAGAAACTACGTGCTTAACATCTTCAAAACTAGCAGTACAACACTGTGTGTGAAAATATGTTCTTAACATCATGAGAAATTCGCATATAACATTGTATTTGAATCTATGTGCTTAATTTCTTCAAATCTAACGATACAACACTGTGTGTGAAACTAAGTGCTTAACTTCATTAAATCTAACTATATAACACTATATGAGAAACTACACACTTAACTTCATGAAAACTAACTATACAACACCGTATATAAAACTACGTGCTTAACTTCTTCAAAACTAACGATACAACATTGTGTGAGAATATACGTGCTTAACTTCATGGAAACTTACAATACAACAGTGTGTGTGAAACTACAAGATTAACTTCGTCAAAACTAACGATACAACACTGAGTGTGAAACTATGTGCTTAACTTCATGAGACTTCCCTTATAACACTTTATTAGAAATTACGTGCTTAACTTCTTCAAAACAAACGATACAACACTGTGTGTGATACTATGTGCTTAACTTCATGAGAACATCCCATATAACACTGTATTAGAAACTACGTGCTTAACTTCTTCAAATCTAACGATACCACACTGTGTGTGAATCTATGTGCTTAACTTCATGAAATCTAACTATATAACACTATATGAGAAACTACATAATTAACTTCATGAAAACTAACGATACAACACAGTATATAAAACTACGTGCTTAACATCTTCAAAACTAACGATACAACACTGTGTGTGAAACTATGTGCTTAACATCATGAGAACTTCCCATATAACATTGTATTAGAAACTATGTGCTTAACTTCTTCAAATCTAACGATACAACACTGTGTGTGAAACTATGTGCTTAACTTCATGAAATCTAACTATATAACACTGTATGAGAAACTATGTACTTAACTTCATGAGAACATACCGATATAACACTGTATATAGAAACTACGTGCTTAACTTCTTCAAAACTAACGATACAACACTGTGTGTGAATACTATGTGCTTAACTTCATGAGAACATCCCATATAACACTGTATTAGAAACTACGTGCTTAACTTCTTCAAAACTAACGATACAACACTGTGTGTGATACTATGTGCTTAACTTCATGAAAACTTACCATATAACACTGCATTAGAAACTACGTGCTTAACTTCTTCAAAACTAACGATACAACATTGTGTGAGAATATACGTGCTTAACTTCATGGAAACTTACAATACAACACTGTGTGTGAAACTACATGCTTAACTTCGTCAAAACTAACGATACAACACTGTGTGTGAAACTATGTGCTTAACTTCATGAGAACTTCCCATACAACATTGTATTAGAAACTACGTGCTTAACTTCTTCAAATCTAACGATACCACACTGTGTGTGAATCTATGTGCTTAACCTCATGAAATCTAACTATATAACACTATATGAGAAACTACATAATTTACTTCATGAAAACTAACGATACAACACAGTATATAAAACTACGTGCTTAACATCTTCAAAACTAACGATACAACACTGTGTGTGAAACTATGTGCTTAACTTCATGAAAACTTACCATATAACACTGTATTAGAAACTACGTGCTTAACTTCTTCAAATCTAACGATACCACACTGTGTGTGAAACTATGTGCTTAACTTCATGAAATCTAACTATATAACACTATATGAGAAACTACATACTTAACTTCATGAAAACTAACGATACAACACAGTATATAAAACTACGTGCTTAACATCTTCAAAACTAACGATACAACACTGTGTGTGATACTATGTGCTTAACTTCATGAAAACTTACCATATAACACTGCATTAGGAACTACGTGCTTAACTTCTTCAAATCTAACGATACCACACTGTGTGTGAATATATGTGCTTAACTTCATGAAATCTAACTATATAACACTATATGAGAAACTACATAATTTACTTCATGAAAACTAATGATACAACACAGTATATAAAACTACGTGCTTAACATCTTCAAAACTAACGATACAACACTGTGTGTGAAACTATGTGCTTAACTTCATGAGAACTTCCCATATAACACTGTATTAGAAACTACGTGCTTAACTTCTTCAAATCTAACGATACCACACTGTGTGTGAATCTATGTGCTTAACTTCATGAAATCTAACTATATAACACTATATGAGAAACTACATAATTAACTTCATGAAAACTAACAATACAACACAGTATATAAAACTACGTGCTTAACATCTTCAAAATCTAACGATACAACATTGTGTGAGAATATGCATGCTTAACTTCATGGAAACTTACACTACAACACTGTGTGTAGAAACTACATGCTTAACATCGTCAAAACTAACGATACAACACTGTGTGTGAAACTATGTGCTTAACTTCATGAGAACTTCCCATATAACATTGTATTAGAAACTACGTGCTTAACTTCTTCAAATCTAACGATACAACACTGTGTGTGAAACTATGTGCTTAACTTCATGAAATCTAACTATATAACACTATATGAGAAACTACATAATTAACTTCATGAAAACTAACGATACAACACAGTATATAAAACTACGTGCTTAACTTCTTCAAAACTAACGATACAACATTGTGTGAGAATATACGTGCTTAACTTCATGGAAACTTACACTACAACACTGTGTGTAGAAACTACATGCTTAACATCGTCAAAACTAACGATACAACACTGTGTGTGAAACTATGTGCTTAACTTCATGAGAACATCCCATATAACACTGTATTAGAAACTACGTGCTTAACTTCTTCAAAACTAACGATACCACACTGTGTGTGAATACTATGTGCTTAACTTCATGAAATCTAACTATATAACACTATATGAGAAACTACATAATTAACTTCATGAAAACTAACGATACAACACAGTATATAAAACTACGTGCTTAACTTCTTCAAAACTAACGATACAACATTGTGTGAGAATATACGTGCTTAACTTCATGGAAACTTACAATACAACACTGTGTGTAGAAACTACATGCTTAACATCGTCAAAACTAACGATACAACACTGTGTGTGAAACTATGTGCTTAACTTCATGAGAACTTCCCATATAACATTGTATTAGAAACTATGTGCTTAACTTCTTCAAATCTAACGATACAACACTGTGTGTGAAACTATGTGCTTAACTTCATGAAATCTAACTATATAACACTATATGAGAAACTACATAATTAACTTCATGAAAACTAACGATACAACACAGTATATAAAACTACGTGCTTAACTTCTTCAAAACTAACGATACAACATTGTGTGAGAATATACGTGCTTAACTTCATGGAAACTTACACATACAACACTGTGTGTAGAAACTACATGCTTAACATCGTCAAAACTAACGATACAACACTGTGTGTGAAACTATGTGCTTAACTTCATGAGAACATCCCATATAACACTGTATTAGAAACTACGTGCTTAACTTCTTCAAAACTAACGATACAACACTGTGTGAGAATATACGTGCTTAACTTCATGGAAACTTACAATACAACACTGTATGTGAAACTACATGCTTAACTTCGTCAAAACTAACGATACAACACTGTGTGTGAAACTATGTGCTTAACTTCATGAGAACATCCCATATAACACTGTATTAGAAACTACGTGCTTAACTTCTTCAAATCTAACGATACCACACTGTGTGTGAATACTATGTGCTTAACTTCATGAAATCTAACTATATAACACTATATGAGAAACTACATACTTAACTTCATGAAAACTAACGATACAACACAGTATATAAAACTACGTGCTTAACATCTTCAAAACTAACGATACAACACTGTGTGTGATACTATGTGCTTAACTTCATGAAAACTTACCATATAACACTGTATTAGAAACTACGTGCTTAACTTCTTCAAATCTAACGATACCACACTGTGTGTGAATCTATGTGCTTAACTTCATGAAATCTAACTATATAACACTATATGAGAAACTACATAATTAACTTCATGAAAACTAACGATACAACACAGTATATAAAACTACGTGCTTAACATCTTCAAAACTAACGATACAACACTGTGTGTGAAACTATGTGCTTAACTTCATGAGAACTTCCCATATAACATTGTATTAGAAACTACGTGCTTAACTTCTTCAAATCTAACGATACAACACTGTGTGTGAAACTATGTGCTTAACTTCATGAAATCTAACTATATAACACTATATGAGAAACTACATACTTAACTTCATGAAAACTAACGATACAACACAGTATATAAAACTACGTGCTTAACATCTTCAAAACTAACGATACAACACTGTGTGTGAAACTATGTGCTTAACTTCATGAGAACTTCCCATATAACACTGTATTAGAAACTACGTGCTTAACTTCTTCAAAACTAACGATACAACATTGTGTGAGAATATACGTGCTTAACTTCATGGAAACTTACAATACAACACTGTGTGTGAAACTACATGCTTAACTTCGTCAAAACTAACGATACAACACTGTGTGTGAAACTATGTGCTTAACTTCATGAGAACATCCCATATAACACTGTATTAGAAACTACGTGCTTAACTTCTTCAAATCTAACGATACAACACTGTGTGTGAATACTATGTGCTTAACTTCATGAAATCTAACTATATAACACTATATGAGAAACTACATAATTAACTTCATGAAAACTAACGATACAACACAGTATATAAAACTACGTGCTTAACTTCTTCAAAACTAACGATACAACATTGTGTGAGAATATACGTGCTTAACTTCATGGAAACTTACAATACAACACTGTGTGTGAAACTACATGCTTAACTTCATCAAAACTAACGATACAACACTGTGTGTGAAACTATGTGCTTAACTTCATGAGAACTTCCCATATAACACTGTATTAGAAACTACGTGCTTAACTTCTTCAAAACTAACGATACAACACTGTGTGTGAAACTATGTGCTTAACTTCATGAGAACATCCCATATAACACTGTATTAGAAACTACGTACTTAACTTCTTCAAAACTAACGATACAACACTGTGTGTGATACTATGTGCTTAACTTCATGAAAACTTACCATATAACACTGTATTAGAAACTACGTGCTTAACTTCTTCAAATACTAACGATACAACACTGTGTGTGAAACTATGTGCTTAACTTCATGAAATCTAACTATATAACACTATATGAGAAACTACATACTTAACTTCATGAAAACTAACGATACAACACTGTGTGTGATACTATGTGCTTAACTTCATGAAAACTTACCATATAACACTGTATTAGAAACTACATGCTTAACTTCTTCAAATCTAACGATACAACACTGTGTGTGAAACTATGTGCTTAACTTCATGAAATCTAACTATATAACACTATATGAGAAACTACATAATTAACTTCATGAAAACTAACGATACAACACTGTATATAAAACTACGTGCT
Organism: Mesocricetus auratus; assembly: GCF_017639785.1. Lineage (NCBI taxonomy): Eukaryota > Metazoa > Chordata > Mammalia > Rodentia > Cricetidae > Mesocricetus > Mesocricetus auratus. Next base: position 113,100 of record NW_024434635.1, on the reverse strand, counting down.
TAACTTCTTCAAAACTAACGATACAACATTGTGTGAGAATATACGTGCTTAACTTCATGGAAACTTACAATACAACACTGTGTGTGAAACTACATGCTTAACTTCGTCAAAACTAACGATACAACACTGTGTGTGAAACTATGTGCTTAACTTCATGAGAACTATCCCATATAACACTGTATTAGAAACTACGTGCTTAACTTCTTCAAAACTAACGATACAACACTGTGTGTGAAACTATGTGCTTAACTTCATGAGAACTTCGCATATAACATTGTATTAGAAACTACGTGCTTAACTTCTTCAAATCTAACGATACAACACTGTGTGTGAAACTATGTGCTTAACTTCATGAAATCTAACTATATAACACTATATGAGAAACTACATACTTAACTTCATGAAAACTAACGATACAACACAGTATATAAAACTACGTGCTTAACTTCTTCAAAACTAACGATACAACATTGTGTGAGAATATACGTGCTTAACTTCATGGAAACTTACAATACAACACTGTGTGTGAAACTACATGCTTAACTTCGTCAAAACTAACGATACAACACTGTGTGTGAAACTATGTGCTTAACTTCATGAGAACATCCCATATAACACTGTATTAGAAACTACGTGCTTAACTTCTTCAAAACTAACGATACAACACTGTGTGTGATACTATGTGCTTAACTTCATGAAATCTAACTATATAACACTATATGAGAAACTACATAATTAACTTCATGAAAACTAACGATACAACACAGTATATAAAACTACGTGCTTAACATCTTCAAAACTAACGATACAACACTGTGTGTGAAACTATGTGCTTAACTTCATGAGAACTTCCCATATAACATTGTATTAGAAACTACGTGCTTAACTTCTTCAAATCTAACGATACAACACTGTGTGTGAAACTATGTGCTTAACTTCATGAAATCTAACTATATAACACTATATGAGAAACTACATACTTAACTTCATGAAAACTAACGATACAACACAGTATATAAAACTACGTGCTTAACTTCTTCAAAACTAACGATACAACATTGTGTGAGAATATACGTGCTTAACTTCATGGAAACTTACAATACAACACTGTGTGTGAAACTACATGCTTAACTTCGTCAAAACTAACGATACAACACTGTGTGTGAGACTATGTGCTTAACATCATGAGAAATTCCCATATAACATTGTATTAGAATCTATGTGCTTAATTTCTTCAAATCTAACGATACAACACTGTATGTGAAACTATGTGCTTAACTTCATGAAATCTAACTATATAACACTGTATGAGAAACTACATACTTAACTTCATGAAAACTAACGATACAACACAGTATATAAAACTACGTGCTTAACTTCTTCAAAACTAACGATACAACATTGTGTGAGAATATACGTGCTTAACTTCATGGAAACTTACAATACAACACTGTGTGTGAAACTACATGCTTAACTTCGTCAAAACTAACGATACAACACTGTGTGTGAAACTATGTGCTTAACTTCATGAGAACTTCCCATATAACACTTTATTAGAAACTACGTGCTTAACTTCTTCAAAACTAACGATACAACACTGTGTGTGATACTATGTGCTTAACTTCATGAGAACATCCCATATAACACTGTTTTAGAAACTACGTGCTTAACTTCTTCAAATCTAACGATACCACACTGTGTGTGAATCTATGTGCTTAACTTCATGAAATCTAACTATATAACACTATATGAGAAACTACATAATTAACTTCATGAAAACTAACGATACAACACAGTATATAAAACTACGTGCTTAACATCTTCAAAACTAACGATACAACACTGTGTGTGAAACTATGTGCTTAACTTCATGAGAACTTCCCATATAACATTGTATTAGAAACTATGTGCTTAACTTCTTCAAATCTAACGATACAACACTGTGTGTGAAACTATGTGCTTAACTTCATGAAATCTAACTATATAACACTGTATGAGAAACTACATACTTAACTTCATGAAAACTAACGATACAACACTGTATATAGAAACTACGTGCTTAACTTCTTCAAAACTAACGATACAACACTGTGTGTGAAACTATGTGCTTAACTTCATGAGAACATCCCATATAACACTGTATTAGAAACTACGTGCTTAACTTCTTCAAAACTAACGATACAACACTGTGTGTGATACTATGTGCTTAACTTCATGAAAACTTACCATATAACACTGCTATTAGAAACTACGTGCTTAACTTCTTCAAAACTAACGATACAACATTGTGTGAGAATATACGTGCTTAACTTCATGGAAACTTACAATACAACACTGTGTGTGAAACTACATGCTTAACTTCGTCAAAACTAACGATACAACACTGTGTGTGAAACTATGTGCTTAACTTCATGAGAACTTCCCATACAACATTGTATTAGAAACTACGTGCTTAACTTCTTCAAATCTAACGATACCACACTGTGTGTGAATCTATGTGCTTAACCTCATGAAATCTAACTATATAACACTATATGAGAAACTACATAATTTACTTCATGAAAACTAACGATACAACACAGTATATAAAACTACGTGCTTAACATCTTCAAAACTAACGATACAACACTGTGTGTGAAACTATGTGCTTAACTTCATGAAAACTTACCATATAACACTGTATTAGAAACTACGTGCTTAACTTCTTCAAATCTAACGATACCACACTGTGTGTGAAACTATGTGCTTAACTTCATGAAATCTAACTATATAACACTATATGAGAAACTACATACTTAACTTCATGAAAACTAACGATACAACACAGTATATAAAACTACGTGCTTAACATCTCAAAACTAACGATACAACACTGTGTGTGATACTATGTGCTTAACTTCATGAAAACTTACCATATAACACTGCATTAGAAACTACGTGCTTAACTTCTTCAAATCTAACGATACCACACTGTGTGTGAATACTATGTGCTTAACTTCATGAAATCTAACTATATAACACTATATGAGAAACTACATAATTTACTTCATGAAAACTAACGATACAACACAGTATATAAAACTACGTGCTTAACATCTTCAAAACTAACGATACAACACTGTGTGTGAAACTATGTGCTTAACTTCATGAGAACATCCCATATAACACTGTATTAGAAACTACGTGCTTAACTTCTTCAAAACTAACGATACCACACTGTGTGTGAATACTATGTGCTTAACTTCATGAAATCTAACTATATAACACTATATGAGAAACTACATAATTAACTTCATGAAAACTAACGATACAACACAGTATATAAAACTACGTGCTTAACTTCTTCAAAACTAACGATACAACATTGTGTGAGAATATACGTGCTTAACTTCATGGAAACTTACAATACAACACTGTGTGTGAAACTACATGCTTAACATCGTCAAAACTAACGATACAACACTGTGTGTGAAACTATGTGCTTAACTTCATGAGAACTTCCCATATAACATTGTATTAGAAACTACGTGCTTAACTTCTTCAAATCTAACGATACAACACTGTGTGTGAAACTATGTGCTTAACTTCATGAAATCTAACTATATAACACTATATGAGAAACTACATACTTAACTTCATGAAAACTAACGATACAACACAGTATATAAAACTACGTGCTTAACTTCTTCAAAACTAACGATACAACATTGTGTGAGAATATACGTGCTTAACTTCATGGAAACTTACAATACAACACTGTGTGTAGAAACTACATGCTTAACATCGTCAAAACTAACGATACAACACTGTGTGTGAAACTATGTGCTTAACTTCATGAGAACTTACCATATAACACTGTATTAGAAACTACGTGCTTAACTTCTTCAAAACTAACGATACAACACTGTGTGTGAAACTATGTGCTTAACTTCATGAAAACTTACCATATAACACTGTATTAGAAACTACGTGCTTAACTTCTTCAAAACTAACGATACAACACTGTGTGAGAATATACGTGCTTAACTTCATGGAAACTTACAATACAACACTGTATGTAGAAACTACATGCTTAACTTCGTCAAAACTAACGATACAACACTGTGTGTGAAACTATGTGCTTAACTTCATGAGAACATCCCATATAACACTGTATTAGAAACTACGTGCTTAACTTCTTCAAAACTAACGATACAACACTGTGTGTGAAACTATGTGCTTAACTTCATGAAATCTAACTATATAACACTATATGAGAAACTACATACTTAACTTCATGAAAACTAACGATACAACACAGTATATAAAACTACGTGCTTAACATCTTCAAAACTAACGATACAACACTGTGTGTGATACTATGTGCTTAACTTCATGAAAACTTACCATATAACACTGTATTAGAAACTACGTGCTTAACTTCTTCAAATCTAACGATACAACACTGTGTGTGAAACTATGTGCTTAACTTCATGAAATCTAACTATATAACACTATATGAGAAACTACATACTTAACTTCATGAAAACTAACGATACAACACAGTATATAAAACTACGTGCTTAACATCTTCAAAACTAACGATACAACACTGTGTGTGAAACTATGTGCTTAACTTCATGAGAACTTCCCATATAACACTGTATTAGAAACTACGTGCTTAACTTCTTCAAAACTAACGATACAACACTGTGTGTGATACTATGTGCTTAACTTCATGAAAACTTACCATATAACACTGCATTAGAAACTACGTGCTTAACTTCTTCAAATCTAACGATACCACACTGTGTGTGAATACTATGTGCTTAACTTCATGAAATCTAACTATATAACACTATATGAGAAACTACATAATTAACTTCATGAAAACTAACGATACAACACAGTATATAAAACTACGTGCTTAACTTCTTCAAAACTAACGATACAACATTGTGTGAGAATATACGTGCTTAACTTCATGGAAACTTACAATACAACACTGTGTGTGAAACTACATGCTTAACTTCGTCAAAACTAACGATACAACACTGTGTGTGAAACTATGTGCTTAACTTCATGAAATCTAACTATATAACACTATATGAGAAACTACATAATTAACTTCATGAAAACTAACGATACAACACAGTATATAAAACTACGTGCTTAACTTCTTCAAATCTAACGATACAACACTGTGTGTGAATCTATGTGCTTAACTTCATGAAAACTTACTATATAACACTATATGAGAAACTACATAATTAACTTCATGAAAACTAACGATACAACACTGTATATAAAACTACGTGCTTAACTTCTTCAAAACTAACGATACAACATTGTGTGAGAATACTACGTGCTTAACTTCATGGAAACTTACAATACAACACTGTGTGTGAAACTACATGCTTAACTTCGTCAAAACTAACGATACAACACTGTGTGTGAAACTATGTGCTTAACTTCATGAGAACTTCCCATATAACACTGTATTAGAAACTACGTGCTTAACTTCTTCAAAACTAACGATACAACACTGTGTGTGATACTATGTGCTTAACTTCATGAAAACTTACCATATAACACTGTATTAGAAACTACGTGCTTAACTTCTTCAAATCTAACGATACCACACTGTGTGTGAAACTATGTGCTTAACTTCATGAAATCTAACTATATAACACTATATGAGAAACTACATACTTAACTTCATGAAAACTAACGATACAACACTGTGTGTGAATACTATGTGCTTAACTTCATGAAAACTTACCATATAACACTGTATTAGAAACTACATGCTTAACTTCGTCAAAACTAACGATACAACACTGTGTGTGAAACTATGTGCTTAACTTCATGAGAACATCCCATATAACACTTGTATTAGAAACTACGTGCTTAACTTCTTCAAAACTAACGATACAACACTGTGTGTGAAACTATGTGCTTAACTTCATGAAAACTTACCATATAACACTGTATTAGAAACTATGTGCTTAACTTCTTCAAAACTAACGATACAACACTGTGTGTGATACTATGTGCTTAACTTCATGAAAACTTACCATATAACACTATATCATGATACCACAGTATGTGTAAATCTATGTGCTTAACTTCATGAAAACTAACTATACAACACTGTATATAAAACTACGTGCTTAACTTCTTCAAAACTAACGATACAACATTGTATGAGAAAATACGTGCTTCAACTTCATGGAAACTAACAATACAACACAGTATGTTAAACTACATAGCTTAACTATTTCAAAACTAACGATACAACACTGTATGTGAAACTATGTGCTTAACATCATGAGAACTTCCCATATAACATTGTATTAGAAACTATGTGCTTAACTTCTTCAAATCTAACGATACAACACTGTGTGTGAAACTATGTGCTTAACTTCATGAGAACTTTCCATATAACACTGTATTAGAAACTATGTGCTTAACATTCATCAAAACTAACGATACAACACTGTGTGTGAATACTATGTGCTTAACTTCATGAGAACTTCCCATATAACACTGTATTAGAAACTACGTGCTTAACTTCTTCAAATCTAACGATACCACACTGTGTGTGAAACTATGTGCTTAACTTCATGAAATCTAACTATATAACACTATATGAGAAACTACATAATTAACTTCATGAAAACTAACGATACAACACAGTATATAATGTATTAGAAACTACGTGCTTAAGTTCTACAAAACTAACGATACAACACTGTGTGTGAAACTATGTGCTTAACTTCATGAAAACTTACCATATAACACTGTATTAGAAACTACGTGCTTAACTTCTTCAAAACTAACGATACAACACTGTGTGTGATAACTATGTGCTTAACTTCATGAAAACTTACCATATAACACTGCATTAGAAACTACGTGCTTAACTTCTTCAAATCTAACGATACCACACTGTGTGTGAAACTATGTGCTTAACTTCATGAAATCTAACTATATAACACTATATGAGAAACTACATAATTAACTTCATGAAAACTAACGATACAACACAGTATATAAAACTACGTGCTTAACTTCTTCAAAACTAACGATACAACATTGTGTGAGAATATACGTGCTTAACTTCATGGAAACTTACAATACAACACTGTGTGTGAAACTATGTGCTTAACTTCATGAGAACTTCCCATATAACACTGTATTAGAAACTACGTGCTTAACTTCTTCAAAACTAACGATACAACACTGTGTGTGAAACTATGTGCTTAACTTCATGAGAACATACCATATAACACTGTATTAGAAACTACGTGCTTAACTTCTTCAAAACTAACGATACAACATTGTGTGAGAAAATACGTGCTTAACTTCATGGAAACTAACAATACAACACAGTATGTGAAACTACATGCTTAACTATCATCAAAACTAACGATACAACACTGTGTGTGAAACTATGTGCTTAACTTCATGAGAACTTCCCATATAACACTGTATTAGAAACTACGTGCTTAACTTCTTCAAATCTAACGATACAACACTGTGTGTGAAACTATGTGCTTAACTTCATGAAATCTAACTATATAACACTATATTAGAAACTACATACTTAACTTCATGAAAACTAACGATACAACACTGTGTGTGATACTATGTGCTTAACTTCATGAAAACCTACCATATAACACTGCATTAGAAACTACGTGCTTAACTTCTTCAAAACTAACGATACAACACTGTGTGTGATACTATGTGCTTAACTTCATGAAAACTTACCATATAACACTGCATTAGAAACTACGTGCTTAACTTCTTCAAATCTAACGATACCACACTGTGTGTGAAACTATGTGCTTAACTTCATGAAATCTAACTATATAACACTATATGAGAAACTACATACTTAACTTCATGAAAACTAACGATACAACACAGTATATAAAACTACGTGCTTAACTTCTTCAAAACTAACGATACAACATTGTGTGAGAATATACGTGCTTAACTTCATGGAAACTTACAATACAACACTGTGTGTGAAACTACATGCTTAACTTCGTCAAAACTAACGATACAACACTGTGTGTGAAACTATGTGCTTAACTTCATGAGAACTTCCCTTATAACACTGTATTAGAAACTACATGCTTAACTTCTTCAAAACTAACGATACAACACTGTGTGTGATACTATGTGCTTAACTTCATGAAAACTTACCATATAACACTGCATTAGAAACTACGTGCTTAACTTCTTCAAATCTAACGATACCAACACTGTGTGTGAAACTATGTGCTTAACTTCATGAAATCTAACTATATAACACTATATGAGAAACTACATAATTAACTTCATGAAAACTAACGATACAACACAGTATATAAAACTACGTGCTTAACTTCTTCAAAACTAACGATACAACATTGTGTGAGAATATACGTGCTTAACTTCATGGAAACTTACAATACAACACTGTGTGTGAAACTACATGCTTAACTTCGTCAAAACTAACGATACAACACTGTGTGTGAAACTATGTGCTTAACTTCATGAGAACATCCCATATAACACTGTATTAGAAACTACGTGCTTAACTTCTTCAAAACTAACGATACAACACTGTGTGAGAATACTATGTGCTTAACTTCATGGAAACTTACAATACAACACTGTGTGTGAAACTACATGCTTAACTTCGTCAAAACTAACGATACAACACTGTGTGTGAAACTATGTGCTTAACTTCATGAAAACTACCTATATAACACTGTATTAGAAACTACGTGCTTAACTTCTTCAAAACTAACGATACAACATTGTGTGAGAATATACGTGCTTAACTTCATGGAAACTTACAATACAACACTGTGTGTGAAACTACATGCTTAACTTCTTCAAAACTAACGATACAACACTGTGTGTGAAACTATGTGCTTAACATCATGAGAACTTACCATATAACACTGTATTAGAAACTACGTGCTTAACTTCTTCAAATCTAACGATACCAACACTGTGTGTGAAACTATGTGCTTAACTTCATGAAATCTAACTATATAACACTATATGAGAAACTACATAATTAACTTCATGAAAACTAACGATACAACACAGTATATAAAACTACGTGCTTAACTTCTTCAAAACTAACGATACAACATTGTGTGAGAATATACGTGCTTAACTTCATGGAAACTTACAATACAACACTGTGTGTGAAACTACATGCTTAACTTCGTCAAAACTAACGATACAACACTGTGTGTGAAACTATGTGCTTAACTTCATGAGAACATCCCATATAACACTGTATTAGAAACTACGTGCTTAACTTCTTCAAAACTAACGATACAACACTGTGTGTGATACTATGTGCTTAACTTCATGAAAACTTATCATATAACACTGCATTAGAAACTACGTGCTTAACTTCTTCAAATCTAACGATACCACACTGTGTGTGAATCTATGTGCTTAACTTCATGAAATCTAACTATATAACACTATATGAGAAACTACATAATTAACTTCATGAAAACTAACGATACAACACAGTATATAAAACTACGTGCTTAACTTCTTCAAAACTAACGATACAACATTGTGTGAGAATATACGTGCTTAACTTCATGGAAACTTACAATACAACACTGTGTGTGAAACTACATGCTTAACTTCGTCAAAACTAACGATACAACACTGTGTGTGAAACTATGTGCTTAACTTCATGAGAACATCCCATATAACACTGTATTAGAAACTACGTGCTTAACTTCTTCAAAACTAACGATACAACACTGTGTGTGATACTATGTGCTTAACTTCATGAAAACTTACCATATAACACTGCATTAGAAACTACATGCTTAACTTCTTCAAATCTAACGATACCACACTGTGTGTGAAACTATGTGCTTAACTTCATGAAATCTAACTATATAACACTATATGAGAAACTACATACTTAACTTCATGAAAACTAACGATACAACACAGTATATAAAACTACGTGCTTAACTTCTTCAAAACTAACGATACAACATTGTGTGAGAATATACGTGCTTAACTTCATGGAAACTTACAATACAACACTGTGTGTGAAACTACATGCTTAACTTCGTCAAAACTAACGATACAACACTGTGTGTGAAACTATGTGCTTAACTTCATGAGAACTTCCCATATAACACTGTATTAGAAACTACGTGCTTAACTTCTTCAAAACTAACGATACAACACTGTGTGTGAATACTATGTGCTTAACTTCATGAAAACTTACCATATAACACTGCATTAGAAACTACGTGCTTAACTTCTTCAAAACTAACGATACAACACTGTGTGTGATACTATGTGCTTAACTTCATGAAAACTTACCATATAACACTGTATTAGAAACTACGTGCTTAACTTCTTCAAATCTAACGATACCACACTGTGTGTGAAACTATGTGCTTAACTTCATGAAAACTTACCATATAACACTGCATTAGAAACTACATGCTTAACTTCTTCAAAACTAACGATTCAACACTGTGTGTGATACTATGTGCTTAACTTCATGAAAACTTACCATATAACACTGCATTAGAAACTACCTGCTTAACTTCTTCAAATCTAAGGATACCACACTGTGTGTGAAACTATGTGCTTAACTTCATGAAATCTAACTATATAACACTATATGAGAAACTTCATACTTAACTTCATGAAAACTACACGATACAACACAGTATATAAAACTATGTGCTTAACTTCTTCAAAACTAACGATACAACATTGTGTGAGAATATACGTGCTTAACTTCATGGAAAATTACAATAGAACACTGTGTGTGAAACTACATGCTTAACTTCGTCAAAACTAACGATACCACACTGTGTGTGAAACTATGTGCTTAACTTCATGAGAACTTCACATATAACACTGTATTAGAAACTACGTGCTTAACTTCTTCAAAACTAACGATACAACACTGTGTGTGAAACTATGTGCTTAACTTCATGAGAACTTACCATATAACACTGTATTAGAAACTACGTGCTTAACTTCTACAAAACTAACGATACAACACTGTGTGTGAAATCTATGTGCTTAACTTCATGAGAAAATCCCATATAACACTGCATTAGAAACTACGTGCTTAACTTCTTCAAAACTAACGATACAACATTGTGTGAGAATATACGTGCTTAACTTCATGGAAACTTACAATACAACACTGTGTGTGAAACTACATGCTTAACTTCGTCAAAACTAACGATACAACACTGTGTGTGAAACTATGTGCTTAACTTCATGAGAACTTACCATATAACACTGTATTAGAAACTACGTGCTTAACTTCTTCAAAACTAACGATACAACACTGTGTGTGAAACTATGTGCTTAACTTCATGAGAACATCCCATATAACACTGTATTAGAAACTACGTGCTTAACTTCTTCAAAACTAACGATACAACACTGTGTGTGAAACTATGTGCTTAACTTCTTCAAAACTAACGATACAACACTGTGTGTGAAACTATGTGCTTAACTTCATGAGAACTTACCATATAACACTGTATTAGAAACTACGTGCTTAACTTCTTCAAAACTAACGATACAACACTGTGTGTGAAACTATGTGCTTAACTTCATGAGAACTATCCCATATAACACTGTATTAGAAACTACGTGCTTAACTTCTTCAAAACTAACGATACAACACTGTGTGTGATACTATGTGCTTAACTTCATGAAAACTTACCATATAACACTGCATTAGAAACTACGTGCTTAACTTCTTCAAATCTAACGATACCACACTGTGTGTGAAACTATGTGCTTAACTTCATGAAATCTAACTATATAACACTATATGAGAAACTACATACTTAACTTCATGAAAACTAACAATACAACACAGTATATAAAACTACGTGCTTAACTTCTTCAAAACTAACGATACAACATTGTGTGAGAATATACGTGCTTAACTTCATGGAAACTTACAATACAACACTGTGTGTGAAACTACATGCTTAACTTCTTCAAAACTAACGATACAACACTGTGTGTGAAACTATGTGCTTAACTTCATGAGAACTTCCCATATAACACTGTATTAGAAACTACGTGCTTAACTTCTTCAAAACTAACGATACAACACTGTGTGTGATACTATGTGCTTAACTTCATGAAAACATACCATATAACACTGCATTAGAAACTACGTGCTTAACTTCTTCAAATCTAACGATACAACACTGTGTGTGAAACTATGTGCTTAACTTCATGAAATCTAACTATATAACACTATATGAGAAACTACATAATTAACTTCATGAAAACTAACGATACAACACAGTATATAAAACTACGTGCTTAACTTCTTCAAAACTAACGATACAACATTGTGTGAGAATACTACGTGCTTAACTTCATGGAAACTTACAATATAACACTGTGTGTGAAACTACATGCTTAACTTCGTCAAAACTAACGATACAACACTGTGTGTGAAACTATGTGCTTAACTTCATGAGAACTTCCCATATAACACTGTATTAGAAACTACGTGCTTAACTTCTTCAAATCTAACGATACAACACTGTGTGTGAAACTATGTGCTTAACTTCATGAAATCTAACTATATAACACTATATGAGAAACTACATACTTAACTTCATGAAAACTAACGATACAACACAGTATATAAAACTACGTGCTTAACTTCTTCAAAACTAACGATATAACATTGTGTGAGAATATACGTGCTTAACTTCATGGAAACTTACAATACAACACTGTGTGTGAAACTACATGCTTAACTTCGTCAAAACTAACGATACAACACTGTGTGTGAAACTATGTGCTTAACTTCATGAAAACTTCCCATATAACACTGTATTAGAAACTACGTGCTTAACTTCTTCAAAACTAACGATACAACACTGTGTGTGATACTATGTGCTTAACTTCATGAGAACTTACCATATAACACTGTATTAGAAACTACGTGCTTAACTTCTTCAAAACTAACGATACAACACTGTGTGTGAAACTATGTGCTTAACTTCATGAAATCTAACTATATAACACTATATGAGAAACTACATACTTAACTTCATGAAAACTAACGATACAACACAGTATATAAAACTATGTGCTTAACTTCTTCAAAACTAACGATACAACATTGTGTGAGAATATACGTGCTTAACTTCATGGAAACTTAACAATACAACACTGTGTGTGAAACTACATGCTTAACTTCATCAAAACTAACGATACAACACTGTATGTGAAACTATGTGCTTAACTTCATGAGAACTTCCCATATAACACTGTATTAGAAACTACGTGCTTAACTTCTTCAAAACTAACGATACAACATTGTGTGAGAATATACGTGCTTAACATCATGGAAACTTACAATACAACACTGTGTGTGAAACTACATGCTTACTTCTTCAAAACTAAAGATACAATACTGTGTGTGAAACTATGTGCTTAACTTCATGAGAACATCTCATATAATACTGTATTAGAAACTACGTGCTTAACTTCTTCAAAACTAACGATACAACACTGTGTGTGATACTATGTGCTTAACTTCATGAAAACTTACCATATAACACTGCATTAGAAACTACGTGCTTAACTTCTTCAAATCTAACGATACCAACACTGTGTGTGAAACTATGTGCTTAACTTCATGAAATCTAACTATATAACACTATATGAGAAACTACATAATTAACTTCATGAAAACTAACGATACAACACAGTATATAAAACTACGTGCTTAACTATCTTCAAAACTAACGATACAACATTGTGTGAGAATATACGTGCTTAACTTCATGGAAACTTACAATACAACACTGTGTGTGAAACTACATGCTTAACTTCGTCAAAACTAACGATACAACACTGTGTGTGAAACTATGTGCTTAACTTCATGAGAACATCCCATATAACACTGTATTAGAAACTACGTGCTTAACTTCTTCAAAACTAACGATACAACACTGTGGGTGGTACTATGTGCTTAACTTCATAAAACTTATCATATAACACTGCATTAGAAACTACGTGTTTAACTTCTTCAAATCTAACGATACAACACTGTGTGTGAAACTATGTGCTTAACTTCATGAAATCTAACTATATAACACTATATGAGAATCTACATAATTAACTTCATGAAAACTAATGATACAACACAGTATATAAAACTACGTACTTAACTACTTCAAAAGTAACGATACAACATTGTGTGAGAATATACGTGCTTAACTTAACTTCATGGAAACTTACATTACAACACTGTGTGTGAAACTACATGCTTACCTTTGTCAAAACTAACGATACAACACTGTGTGTGAAACTATGTGCTTAACTTCATGAGAACTTCCCTTATAACACTGTATTAGAAACTACGTGCTTAACTTCTTCAAAACTAACGATACAACACTGTGTGTGAAACTATGTGCTTAACTTCATGAGAACTTCCCTTATAACACTGTATTACAAACTACGTGCTTAACTTCTACAAAACTAACGATACAACACTGTGTGTGAAACTATGTGCTTAACTTCATGAAAACTTCACTTATAACACTGTATTAGAAACTACGTGCTTAACTTCTTCAAAACTAACGATACAACACTGTGTGAGAATATACGTGCTTAACTTCATGGAAACTTACAATACAACACTGCGTGTGAAACTACATGCTTAACTTCTTCAAAACTAACGATACAACACTGTGTGTGAAACTATGTGCTTAACTTCATGAAATCTAACTATATAACACTATATGAGAAACTACATACTTAACTTCATGAAAACTAACGATACAACACAGTATATAAAACTACGTGCTTAACTTCTTCAAAACTAACGATACAACATTGTGTGAGAATATACGTGCTTAACTTCATGGAAACTTACAATACAACACTGTGTGTGAAACTACATGCTTAACTTCGTCAAAACTAACGATATAACACAGTGTGTGAAACTATGTGCTTAACTTCATGAGAACATCCCTTATAACACTGTATTAGAAAATACGTGCTTAACTTCTCCAAAACTAACGATACAACATTGTGTGACAATATACGTGCTTAACATCATGGAAACTTACAATACAACACTGTGTGTGAAACTACATGCTTAACTTCGTCAAAACTAAAGATACAACACTGTGTGTGAAACTATGTGCTTAACATCATGAGAACATCCCATATAACACTGTATTAGAAACTACGTGCTTAACTTCTTCAAAACTAACGATACAACACTGTGTGTGATACTATGTGCTTAACTTCATGAGAACTTACCATATAACACTGCATTAGAAACTACGTTCTTAACTTCTTCAAATCTAACGATACCACACTGTGTGTGAAACTACGTGCTTAACTTCATGAAATCTAACTATAAACACTATATGAGAAACTACATAATTAACTTCCTGAAAACTAACGATACAACACAGTATATAAAACTACGTGCTTAACTTCCTCAAAACTAACGATACAACATTGTGTGAGAATATACGTGCTTAACTTCATGGAAACTTACAATACAACACTGTGTGTGAAACTACATGCTTAACTTCGTCAAAACTAAAGATACAACACTGTGTGTGAAACTATGTGCTTAACTTCATGAGAACATCCCATATAACACAGTATTAGAAACTACGTGCTTAACTTCTTCAAAACTAACGATACAACACTGTGGGTGATACTACGTGCTTAATTTCATGAAAACTTATCATATAACTCTGCATTAGAAACTACGTGCTTAACTTCTTCAAATCTAACGATACCACACTGTATGTGAAACTATGTGCTTAACTTCATGAAATCTAACTATATAACACTATATGAGAAACTACATACTTAACTTCATGAAAACTAACGATACAACACAGTATATAAAACTACGTGCTTAACTTCTTCAAAACTAACGATACAACACTGTGTGTGATACTATGTGCTTAACTTCATGAAAACTTACCATATAACACTGTATTAGAAACTACATGCTTAACTTCTTCAAAACTAACGATACAACATTGTGTGAGAATATACGTGCTTAACTTCATGGAAACTTACAATACAACACTGTGTGTGAAACTACATGCTTAACTTCGTCAAAACTAACGATACAACACTGTGTGTGATACTAATGTGCTTAACTTCATGAAAACTTACCATATAACACTGCATTAGAAACTACGTGCTTAACTTCTTCAAATCTAATGATACCACACTGTGTGTGAATCTATGTGCTTAACTTCATGAAATCTAACTATATAACACTATATGAGAAACTACATAATTAACTATCATGAAAACTAACGATACAACACAGTATATAAAACTACGTGCTTAACTTCTTCAAAACTAACGATACAACATTGTGTGAGAATATACGTGCTTAACTTCATGGAAACTTACATTACAACACTGTGTGTGAAACTACATGCTTAACTTCTGTCAAAACTAACGATACAACACTGTGTGTGAAACTATGTGCTTAACTTCATGAGAACTTCCCATATAACACTGTATTAGAAACTACGTGCTTAACTTCTTCAAAACTAACGATACAACACTGTGTGTGAAACTATGTGCTTAACTTCATGAGAACTTCCCATATAACACTGTATTAGAAACTACGTGCTTAACTTCTTCAAAACTAACGATACAACACTGTGTTTGAAACTATGTGCTTAACTTCACGAGAACTTCCCTTATAACACTGTATTACAAACTACGTGCTTAACTTCTACAAAACTAACGATACAAAACTGTGTGTGAAACTATGTGCTTAACTTCATGAAAACTTCACTTATGACACTGTATTAGAAACTACGTGCTTAACTTCTTCAAAACTAACCATACAACATTGTGTGAGAATATACGTGCTTAACTTCATGGAAACTTACAATACAACACTGTGTGTAGAAACTACATGCTTAACTTCGTCAAAACTAACGATACAACACTGTGTGTGAAACTATGCGCTTACTTCATTAAATCTAACTATTAACACTATATGAGAAACTACATACTTAACTTCATGAAAACTAACGATATAACACAGTATATATATCTATGTGCTTAACTTCTTCAAAACTAACGATACAACATTGTGTGAGAATATACGTGCTTAACTTCATGGAAACTTACAATACAACACTGTGTGTGAAACTCCATGCTTAACTTCGTCAAAACTAACGATATAACACAGTGTGTGAAACTATGTGCTTAACTTCATGAGAACATCCCTTATAACACTGTATTAGAAAATACGTGCTTAACTTCTTCAAAACTAACGATACAACATTGTGTGAGAATATACGTGCTTAACATCATGGAAACTTACAATACAACACTCGTGTGATAATTCATGCTAAACTTCGTCAAAACTAAAGATTCAACACTGTGTGTGAAACTATGCGCTTACTTCATTAAATCTAACTATTAACACTATATGAGAAACTACATACTTAACTTCATGAAAACTAACGATATAACAGAGTATATATATCTATGTGCTTAACTTCTTCAAAACTAACGATACAACATTGTGTGAGAATATACGTGCCTAACATCATGGAAACTTACAATACAACACTTTGTGTGAAACTCCATGCTTAACTTCGGCAAAACTAAAGATATAACACAGTGTGTGAAACTATGTGCTTAACTTCATGAGAAAATCCCTTATAACACTGTATTAGAAAATACGTGCTTAACTTCTCCAAATCTAACGATACAACATTGTGTGACAATATACGTGCTTAACATCATGGAAGCTTACAATACAACACTGTGTGTGAAACTACATGCTTAACTTCGTCAAAACTAAAGATACAACACTGTGTGTGAAACTATGTGCTTAACATCATGAGAACATCCCATATAACACTGTATTAGAAACTACGTGCTTAACTTCTTCAAAACTAACGATACAACACTGTGTGTGAATACTATGTGCTTAACTTCATGAAAACTTACCATATAACACTGCATTAGAAACTACGTGCTTAACTTCTTCAAATCTAACGATACCACACTGTGTGTGAAACTATGTGCTTAACTTCATGAAATCTAACTATATAACACTATATGAGAAACTACATACTTAACTTCATGAAAACTAACGATACAACACAGTATATAAAACTACGTGCTTAACTTCTTCAAAACTAACGATACAACATTGTGTGAGAATATACGTGCTTAACTTCATGGAAACTTACAATACAACACTGTGTGTGAAACTACATGCTTAACTTCGTCAAAACTAACGATA
Organism: Mesocricetus auratus; assembly: GCF_017639785.1. Lineage (NCBI taxonomy): Eukaryota > Metazoa > Chordata > Mammalia > Rodentia > Cricetidae > Mesocricetus > Mesocricetus auratus. The sequence goes on along the minus strand of NW_024434635.1, from coordinate 94,793 downwards.
CAACACTGTGTGTGAAACTATGTGCTTAACTTCATGAGAATATACCTATATAACACTATATTAGAAACTACGTGCTTAACTTCTTCAAAACTAACGATACAACACTGTGTGTGAAACTATGTGCTTAACTTCATGAGAACTTCCCATATAACACTGTATTAGAAACTACGTGCTTAACTTCTTCAAAACTAACGATACAACACTGTGTGTGATACTATGTGCTTAACTTCATGAAAACTTACCATATAACACTGTATTAGAAACTACGTGCTTAACTTCTTCAAAACTAACGATACAACACTGTGTGTGATACTATGTGCTTAACTTCATGAAAACTTACCATATAACACTGTATTAGAAACTACGTGCTTAACTTCTTCAAATCTAACGATACAACACTGTGTGTGAAACTATGTGCTTAACTTCATGAAAACTTACCATATAACACTGCATTAGAAACTACATGCTTAACTTCTTCAAAACTAACGATTCAACACTGTGTGTGATACTATGTGCTTAACTTCATGAAAACTTACCATATAACACTGCATTAGAAACTACCTGCTTAACTTCTTCAAATCTAAGGATACCACACTGTGTGTGAAACTATGTGCTTAACTTCATGAAATCTAACTATATAACACTATATGAGAAACTTCATACTTATCTTCATGAAAACACACGATACAACACAGTATATAAAACTATGTGCTTAACTTCTTCAAAACTAACGATACAACATTGTGTGAGAATATACGTGCTTAACTTCATGGAAACTTACAATAGAACACTGTGTGTGAAACTACATGCTTAACTTCGTCAAAACTAACGATACCACACTGTGTGTGAAACTATGTGCTTAACTTCATGAGAACTTCACATATAACACTGTATTAGAAACTACGTGCTTAACTTCTTCAAAACTAACGATACAAGACTGTGTGTTAAACTATGTACTTAACTTCATGAGAACTTCCCATATAACACTGTATTAGAAACTACGTGCTTAACTTCTACAAAACTAACGATACAACACTGTGTGTGAATCTATGTGCTTAACTTCATGAGAAAATCCCATATAACACTGCATTAGAAACTACGTGCTTAACTTCTTCAAAACTAACGATACAACATTGTGTGAGTATATACGTGCTTAACTTAATGGAAACTTACAATACATACTGTGTGTGAAATTACATGCTTAACTTCGTCAAAACTAACGATACAACACTGTGTGTGAAACTATGTGCTTAACTTCATGAGAACTTACCATATAACACTGTATTAGAAACTACGTGCTTAACTTCTTCAAAACTAACGATACAACACTGTGTGTGAAACTATGTGCTTAACTTCATGAGAACTATCCCATATAACACTGTATTAGAAACTACGTGCTTAACTTCTTCAAACCTAACGATACAACACTGTGTGTGAAACTATATGCTTAACTTCTTCCAAACTAACAATACAACACTGTGTGTGAAACTATGTGCTTAACTTCATGAGAACTTACCATATAACACTGTATTAGAAACTACGTGCTTAACTTCTTCAAAACTAACGATACAACACTGTGAGTGAAACTATGTGCTTAACTTCATGAGAACATCCCATATAACACTGTATTAGAAACTACGTGCTTAACTTCTTCAAAACTAACGATACAACACTGTGTGTGATACTATGTGCTTAACTTCATGAAAACTTACCATATAACACTGCATTAGAAACTACGTGCTTAACTTCTTCAAATCTAATGATACCACACTGTGTGTGAAACTATGTCCTTAACTTCATGGAATCTAACTATATAACACTATATGAGAAACTACATACTTAACTTCATGAAAACTTCAAAAATAACGATACAACATTGTGTGAGAATATACGTGCTTAACTTCATGGAAACTTACAATTCAACACTGTGTATGAAACTACATGCTTAACTTCCTCAAAACTAACAATACAACACTGTGTGTGAAACTATGTGCTTAACATCATGAGAACTTCCCTTATAACATTGTATTAAAAACTACGTGCTTAACTTCTTCAAAACTAACGATACAACACTGTGTGTGATACTATGTGCTTAACTTCATGAAAACTTACCATATAACACTGCATTAGAAACTATGTGCTTAACTTCTTCAAATCTACGGATACCACACTGTGTGTGAAACTATGTGCTTAACTTCATGAAATCTAACTATATAACACTATATGAGAAACTACATACTTAACTTCATGAAAACTAACGATACAACACAGTATATAAAACTACGTGCTTAACTTCTTCAAAACTAACGATACAACATTGTGTGAGAATATACGTGCTTAACTTCATGGAAACTTACAATACAACACTGTGTGTGAAACTACATGCTTAACTTCGTCAAAACTAACGATACAATCACTGTGTGTGAAACTATGTGCTTAACTTCGTCAAAACTAACGATACAACACTGTGTGTGAAACTATATGCTTAACTTCATGAGAACATCCCATATAACACTGTATTAGAAACTACGTGCTTAACTTCTTCAAAACTAACGATACAACACTGTGTGTGATACTATGTGCTTAACTTCATGAAAACTTACCATATAACACTGCATTAGAAACTATGTGCTTAACTTCTTCAAATATACGGATACAACACTGTGTGTGAAACTATGTGCTTAACTTCATGAAATCTAACTATATAACACTATATGAGAAACTACATAATTAACTTCATGAAAACTAATGATACAACACAGTATAACACTGTATTAGAAACTACGTGCTTAACTTCTTCAAAACTAACGATACAACACTGTGTGTGATACTATGTGCTTAACTTCATGAGAACATCCCATATAACACTGTATTAGAAACTACGTGCTTAACTTCATGAAATCTAACTATATAACACTATATGAGAAACTACATAATTAACTTCATAAAAACTAACGATACAACACAGTACATAAAACTACGTGCTTAACATCTTCAAACCTAATGATACAACACTGTGTGTGAAACTATGTGCTTAACTTCATGAGAACTTACCATATAACATTGTATTAGAAACTACGTGCTTAACTTCTTCAAATCTAACGATACCACACTGTGTGTGAAACTATGTGCTTAACTTCATGAAATCTAACTATATAACACTATATGAGAAACTACATAATTTAACTTCATGAAAACTAACGATACAACACAGTATATAAAGCTACGTGCTTAACATCTTCAAAACTAACGATACAACACTGTGTGTGAAACTATGTGCTTAACTTCATGAGAACTTCCCATATAACATTGTATTAGAAACTACGTGCTTAACTTCTTCAAAACTAACAATACAACACTGTGTGTGAAACTATGTGCTTAACTTCATGAATTCTAACTATATACCACTATATGAGATACTACATACTTAACTTCATGAAAACTAACGATACAACACAGTATTTAAACCTACGTGCTTAACTTCTTCAAAACTAACGATACAACACTTGTGTGAGAATATACGTGCTTAACTTCATGGAAACTAACAATACAACACTGTATGTGAAACTACATGCTTAACTTCTTCAAAACTAACGATACAACACTGTGTGTGAAACTATGTGCTTAACTTCATGAGAACTTCCCATATAACACTGTATTAGAAACTACGTGCTTAACTTCTTCAAATCTAATGATACAACACTGTGTGTGAAACTATGTGCTTAACTTCATGAAATCTAACCATATAACACTATATGAGAAACTACATGCTTAACTTCTTCAAAACTAACGATACAACACTGTGTGTGATACTATGTGCTTAACTTCATGAGAACTTCCCATATAACACTGTATTAGAAACTACGTGCTTAACTTCTTCAAAACTAACGATACAACACTGTGTGTGAAACTATGTGCTTAACTTCATGAGAACTTCCCATATAACACTGTATTAGAAACTACGTGCTTAACTTCTTCAAATCTAACGATACCACACTGTGTGTGAAACTATGTGCTTAACTTCATGAAATCTAACTATATAACACTATATTAGAAACTACATAATTAACTTCATGAAAACTAACGATACAACACAGTATATAAAACTACGTGCTTAACTTCTTCAAACCTAACGATACAACACTGTGTGTGATACTATGTGCTTAACTTCATGAGAACATCCCATATAACACTGTATTAGAAACTACCTGCTTAACTTCATGAAATCTAACTATATAACACTATATGAGAAACTACATAATTAACTTCATGAAAACTAACGATACAACACAGTATATAAAACTACGTGCTTAACATCTTCAAAACTAACGATACAACACTGTGTGTGAAACTATGTGCTTAACTTCATGAGAACTTACCATATAACATTGTATTAGAAACTACGTGCTTAACTTCTTCAAATCTAACGATACCACACTGTGTGTGAAACTATGTGCTTAACTTCATGAAATCTAACTCTATAACACTATATGAGAAACTACATAATTTAACTTCATGAAAACTAACGATACAACACACTATATAAAGCTACGTGCTTAACATCTTCAAAACTAACGATACAACACTGTGTGTGAAACTATGTGCTTAACTTCATGAGAACTTCCCATATAACATTGTATTAGAAACTACGTGCTTAACTTCTTCAAAACTAACGATACAACACTGTGTGTGAAACTATGTGCTTAACTTCATGAATTCTAACTATATAACACTATATGAGATACTACATACTTAATTTCATGAAAACTAACGATACAACACAGTATTTAAACCTACGTGCTTAACTTCTTCAAAACTAACGATACAACATTGTGTGAGAATATATGTGCTTAACTTCATGGAAACTAACAATACAACACTGTGTGTGAAACTACATGCTTAACTTCGTCAAAACTAACGATACAACACTGTGTGTGAAACTATGTGCTTAACTTCATGAGAACTTCCCATATAACACTGTATTAGAAACTACGTGCTTAACTTCTTCAAATCTAATGATACCACATTGTGTTAGAATATACGTGCTTATCTTCATGGAAACTAACAATACAACACTGTATGTGAAACTACATGCTTAACTTCTTCAAAACTAACGATACAACACTGTGTGTGATACTATGTGCTTAACTTCATGAGAACTTCCCATATAACACTGTATGAGAAACTACATGCTTAACTTCTTCAAAACTAACGATACAACACTGTGTGTGAGACTATGTGCTTAACTTCATGAGAACTTCCCATATAACACTATATTAGAAACTACGTGCTTAACTTCTTCAAAACTAAGCGATACAACACTGTGTGTGAACCTATGTGCTTAACTTCATGAGAACTTCCCATATAACACTGTATTAGAAACTATGTGCTTAACTTCTTCAAAACTAACGATACAACACTGTGTGTGATACTATGTGCTTAACTTCATGAGAACTTACCATATAACACTGTATTAGAAACTATGTACTTAACTTCTTCAAATCTAATGATACTACACTGTGTGTGAAACTATGTGCTTAACTTCATGAAATCTAACTATATAACACTATATGATATAGTACATACATTATCTTCGTGAACACTAACAATACAACACAGTATGTGAAACTACAAGCTTAACTTCTTCAAATCTAACGATACAACACTGTGTGTGAAACTATGTGCTTAACTTCATGAAATCTAACTATATAACACTATATGAGAAACTACATACTTAATTTCATGAAAACTAACGATACAACACAGTATTTAAAACTACGTGCTTAACTTACTCAAAACTAACGATACAACACTTGTGTGAGAATATACGTGCTTAACTTCATGGAAACTAACAATACAACACTGTGTGTGAAACTACATGCTTAACTTCTTCAAAACTAATGATACAACACTGTGTGTGAAACTATGTGCTTAACTTCATGAGAACTTCCCATATAACACTGTACTAGAAACTACGTGCTTAACTTCTTCAAAACTAACGATACAACACTGTGTGTGAAACTATGTGCTTAACTTCATGATTACATCTCATATAACACTGTATTAGAAACTACGTGCTTAACTTCTTCAAAAGTAACGATACAACACTGTGTATGAAACTATGTGCTTAACTTCATGAGAACTTCCCATATTACACTGTATTAAACTACGTCCTTAGCTTCTTCAAAACTAACGATACAACACTCTGTGTGAAACTCTGTTCTTAACATCATGAGAACTTCCCATATAACACTGTATTAGAAACTGTGTACTTAACTTCATCAAAACTATGGATACAACACTGTGTGTGAACCTATGTGCTTAACTTCATGAAAACTTAGCATATAACACTGTATTAGAAACTTCATGCTTAACTTCTTCAAATCTAATAATACCAAACTGTGTGTAAAACTTTGTGCTTAACATCATGAAATCTATCTTTATAACACTATACGATATACTACATACTTTTCTTCGTGAACACTAACAATACAACACCGTATGTGAAACTACATGCTTAACTTCTTCAAATCTAACGATCCAACACTGTTTGTGAAACTAGGTCCTAAACTTCATGAGAACTTCCCATATGACACTGTGTTAGAAACTACGCGCTTTACATCTTCAAAACTAACTACACAGCACTGTGTGTGATACTATGTGCTTAACTTCATGAAACTTACCATATAACATTGTATTAGAAACTACATGCTTAACTTCTTCAAAAGTAACGATACAAAACTTTGTGTGATATTATTTGCTTAACTTCATGAGAATTTTCCATATAACACTGATGTAGAAACTACGGGCTTAACTTCTTCAAAGCTAATGATAAAAAACTGTGTGTGATACTATGTGCTTAACTTCATGAGAACTTACCACATAACACTGCATAACAAACTACGTGCTTAACTTCTTCAAATCTAAGGATACCACATTGTGTGTGAAACTATGTGCTTAACTTCATGAAATCTATCTATACAACACTATATGATATAGTACATACTTTGCTTCATGAACACTAACAATACACCACACTATGTGAAACTACATGCTTACTTGTTCAAATCTAACGATACAACACTGTGTGTGAAACTATGTGCTTAACTTCATGAAATCTAACTATATAACACTATATGAGAAACTACATAATTAACTTCATGAAAACTAACGATACAACACCGTATATAAAATTACGTGCTTAACATCTTCAAAACTAATGATACAACACTCTTTGTGATACTATGTGCTTAACTTCATGAGAACTTACCATATAACACTGTATTAGAAACTACGTGTTTAACAACTTCAAAGCAACTGATACCACACTGTGTGGGAAACTATGTGCTTAACTTCATGAAATCTGACTATATTACACTATATGAGAAATTACATTCTTAACTTCATGAAAACTAACGATACAACTCAGTATATAACCTACGTGCCTAACTTCTTCAAAATTAACGATACAACATAGTGTGAGAAAATACCTGTGTAACTTCATGGAAACTAAAAATACAACACTGTGTGTGATACTACATGCTTAACTTCTTAAAAACTAACGATACAACACTTTGTGTGATACTATGTGCTTAACCTCATGAGAACTTCCCATATAACACTGTATTAGAAACTATGTGCTTAACTTCTTCAAAACTAAGGATACAACCCTGTGTGTGAATCTATGTGCTTAACTTCCAGAGAACTTCCCATAAAACACAGTATTAGAAACTATGTGATTAACTTCTTCAAAACTAACGATACAACACAGTGTGTAATACTATGTGCTTAACTTCATGAGATCTTACCATATAACACTGTATTAGAAACTACGTGCTCAACTTCTTCAAATCTAATGATACCAACCTGTGTGTGAAACTATGTGCTTAACTTCATGAAATCTAACTATATAACACTTTATGATATAGTACATACTTTTCTTCGTGAACACTAACAATACAACACAGTATGTGAAACTACATACTTAACTTTTTCAAATCTAATGATAAAACACTGTGTGTGAAACAATGTGCTTAACTTCATGAAATCTAACTATATAACACTATACGAGAAACTACATATTATCCTCATGAAAACTAACGTTACAACACATTATTTAAAACTACATGCTTAACTTCTTCAAAACTAACGATACAACATTGTGTGAGAATATACGTGCTTAACTTCATAGAAACTAACAATACAACACTATGTGTGATACTACATGCTTAACTTCTTCAAAACTAAAGAAACAACACTGTGTGTGAAACTATGTGCTTATCTTCATGAGAACTTCCCATATAACACTGTATTAGAAAATATCTGCTTAACTTCTTCAAAACTAAGGATGCAACAATGTGAGAAAACATATGTGTTCAACTTCCTGAGAACTTCCCATATAACACTGTGTTAGAAACTATGTGCTTAACTACTTCAAAACTAACGATACAACACTGTGTGTGATACTATGTGCTTAACTTCATGAGAACTTACCATATAACACTGTATTAGAAACTACATGCTTAACTTCTTCAAATCTAATGATACCACACTGTGTGTGAAATTATGTGCTTAACTTCATGAAATCTAACTATATTACACTATATAAGAAATTACATACTTAACTTCATGTAAACTAACGATACAACACATTATATAAAACTACGTGCTTAACTTCTTCGAATCTAACGATACCACACTGTGTGTGAAACTATGTGCTTAACTTCATGAAATCTAACTATATAACACTATTTTAGAAAGTACATAATTAACTTCATGAAACCTAACGATACAACACAGTATATAAAACAACGTGCTTAACTTCTTCAAAACTAACGATACAACATTGTGTGAGAAAATACGTGCTTCACTTCATGGATACTAACAATAAAACACTGTGTGTGATACTACATGCTTAACTTCTCCAAAACTAACGACACAACACTGTGTGTGAAACTTCATGCTTAACTTCTTCAAAACTAACGATACAACACTGTGTGTGAAACTATGTGCTTAACTTCATGAGAACTTCCCATATAACACTGTATTAGAAACTACGTGCTTAACTTCTTCAAAACTAACGATACAACACTGTGTGTGAAACTATGTGCTTAACTTCATGAGAACTTCCCATATAACACTGTATTAGAAACTACGTGCTTAACTTCTTCAAAACTAACGATACAACACTGTGTGTGAAACTATGTGCTTAACTTCATGAGAACTTCCCATATAACACTGTATTAGAAACTACGTGCTTAACTTCATCAAAACTAACGATACAACACTGTGTGTGAACCTATGTGCTTAACTTCATGAGAACTTACCATATAACACTGTATTAGAAACTACATGCTTAACTTCTTCAAATCTAACGATACCACACTGTGTGTGAAACTATGTGCTTAACTTCATGAAATCTAACTATATAACACTATATGAGATACTACATACTTATCTTCATGAACACTAACGATACAACACCGTATGTGAAACTACATGCTTAACTTCTTCAAATCTAACGATACAACACTGTTTGTGAAACTAGGTGCTTAACTTCATGAGAACTTCCCATATGACACTGTGTTAGAAACTACGTGCTTTACATCTTCAAAACTAACGATACAGCACTGTGTGTGATACTATGTGCTTAACTTCATGAGAACTTACCATATAACACTGTATTAGAAACTACATGCTTAACTTCTTCAAAACTAACGATACAACACTTTGTGTGAAACTATGTGCTTAACTTCATGAGAACTTCCCATATAACACTGATGTAGAAACTACGTGCTTAACTTCTTCAAAACTAATGATACAACACTGTGTGTGATACTATGTGCTTAACTTCATGAGAACTTACCATATAACACTGTATTAGAAACTACGTGCTTAACTTCTTCAAATCTAATGATACCACACTGTGTGTGAAACTATGTGCTTAACTTCATGAAATCTAACTATATAACACTATATGATATAGTACATACTTTGCTTCATGAACACTAACAATACAACACAGTATGTGAAACTACATGCTTAACTTCTTCAAATCTAACGATACAACACTGTGTGTGAAACTATGTGCTTAACTTCATGAAATCTAACTATATAACACTATATGAGAAACTACATAATTAACTTCATGAAAACTAACGATACAACACCGTATATAAAATTACGTGCTTAACATCTTCAAAACTAATGATACAACACTGTTTGTGATACTATGTGCTTAACTTCATGAGAACTTACCATATAACACTGTATTAGAAACTACGTGCTTAACTTCTTCAAAGCTAACTGATACCACACTGTGTGTGAAACTATGTGCTTAACTTCATGAAATCTAACTATATTACACTATATGAGAAATTACATACTTAACTTCATGAAAACTAACGATACAACACAGTATATAAACCTACGTGCTTAACTTCTTCAAAACTAACGATACAACATTGTGTGAGAAAATACGTGCTGTAACTTCATGGAAACTAACAATACAACACTGTGTGTGAAACTACATGCTTAACTTCTTCAAAACTAACGATACAACACTTTGTGTGATACTATGTGCTTAACTTCATGAGAACTTCCCATATAACACTGTATTAGAAACTATGTGCTTAACTTCTTCAAAACTAACGATACAACACTGTGTGTGAAACTATGTGCTTAACTTCATGAGAACTTCCCATATAACACTGTATTAGAAACTACGTGCTTAACTTCTTCAAAACTAACGATACAACACTGTGTGTGAATACTATGTGCTTAACTTCATGAGAATCTTACCATATAACACTGTATTAGAAACTACGTGCTTAACTTCTTCAAATCTAATGATACCACACTGTGTGTGAAACTATGTGCTTAACTTCATGAAATCTAACTATATAACACTATATGAGAAACTACATACTTAACTTCATGAAAACTAACGATACAACACATGTATGTGAAACTACATGCTTAACTTCTTCAAATCTAACGATACAACACTGTGTGTGAAACTATGTGCTTAACTTCATGAAATCTAACTATATAACACTATATGAGAAACTACATAATTAACTTCATGAAAACTAACGATACAACACAGTATATAAAACTACGTGCTTAACTTCTTCAAAACTAACGATACAACATTGTGTGAGAAAATACGTGCTTAACTTCATGGAAACTAACAATACAACACTGTGTGTGATACTACATGCTTAACATCTTCAAAACTAACGACACAACACTGTGTGTGAAACTTCATGCTTAACTTCTTCAAAACTAACGATACAACACTGTGTGTGAAACTATGTGCTTAACTTCATGAGAACTTACCATATAACACTGTATTAGAAACTACGTGCTTAACTTCTTCAAATCTAATGATACCAACACTGTGTGTGAAACTATGTGCTTAACTTCATGAAATCTAACTATATAACACTATATGATATAGTACATACTTTTCTTCGTGAACACTAACAATACAACACAGTATGTGAAACTACATGCTTAACTTCTTCAAATCTAATGATACAACACTGTGTGTGAAACTATGTGCTTAACTTCATGAAATCTAACTATATAACACTATATGAGAAACTACATACTTAACTTCATGAAAACTAACGATACAACACAGTATTTAAAACTACGTGCTTAACTTCTTCAAAACTAACGATACAACATTGTGTGAGAATATACGTGCTTAACTTCATGGAAACTAACAATACAACACTGTGTGTGATACTACATGCTTAACTTCTTCAAAACTAAAGATACAACACTGTGTGTGAAACTATGTGCTTAACTTCATGAGAACTTCCCATATAACACTGTATTAGAAACTATCTGCTTAACTTCTTCAAAACTAAGGATACAACAATGTGAGTGAAACATATGTGCTCAACTTCATGAGAACTTCCCATATAACACTGTGTTAGAAACTACGTGCTTAACTTCTTCAAAACTAACGATACAACACTGTGTGTGATACTATGTGCTTAACTTCATGAGAACTTACCATATAACACTGTATTAGAAACTACATGCTTAACTTCTTCAAATCTAATGATACCACACTGTGTGTGAAACTATGTGCTTAACTTCATGAAATCTAACTATATTACACTATATGAGAAATTACATACTTAACTTCATGAAAACTAACGATACAACACATGTATATAAAACTACGTGCTTAACTTCTTCAAATCTAACGATACCACACTGTGTGTGAAACTATGTGCTTAACTTCATGAAATCTAACTATATAACACTATATTAGAAACTACATAATTAACTTCATGAAAACTAACGATACAACACAGTATATAAAACTACGTGCTTAACTTCTTCAAAACTAACGATACAACATTGTGTGAGAAAATACGTGCTTAACTTCATGGATACTAACAATAAAACACTGTGTGTGATACTACATGCTTAACTTCTTCAAAACTAACGACACAACACTGTGTGTGAAACTTCATGCTTAACTTCTTCAAAACTAACGATACAACACTGTGTGTGAAACTATGTGCTTAACTTCATGAGAACTTCCCATATAACACTGTATTAGAAACTATGTGCTTAACTTCTTCAAAACTAACGATACAACATTGTGTGAGAATAATACGTGCTTAACTTCATGGAAACTAACAATACAACACTGTGTGTGAAACTACATGCTTAACTTCTTCAAAACTAACGATACAACACTGTGTATGATACTATGTGCTTAACTTCATGAGGACTTCCCATATAACACTGTATTAGAATCTACGTGCTTAACTTCTTCAAAACTAACGATACAACACTGTGTGTGAAACTATGTGCTTAACTTCATGAGAACTTCCCATATAACACTGTATTAGAAACTATGTGCTTAACTTCTTCAAATCTAATGATACCACACTGTGTGTGAAACTATGTTCTTAACTTCATGAAATCTAACTATATTACACTATATGAGCAACTACACACTTAACTTCATTAAAACTAACGATACAACACGGTATATAATACTACGTGTTTAAATTCTTCAAAACTAACGATACAGCATTGTGTGAGAAAATACGTGCGTAACAACATGGAAACTAACAATACAACACTGTGTGTGAATCTCCATGCTTAACTTCTTCAAAACTAACGATACTACACTTTGTGGGATACTATGTGCTTAACTTCATGAGAACTTCCCATATTACACTGTATGAGAATATACGTGCTTAACTTCCTCAAAACTAACGATACAACACTGTGAGTGATTCTATGTGCTTAACCTCATGAGAACTTCCCATTAACACTGTATTAGAAACTATGTGCTTAACTTCTTCAAAACTAAGGATACAACACTGTGAGTGAACAAATGTGCTTAACTTCCTGAGAACTTCCCATATAACACTGTGTTAGAAATTACGTGCTTAAAGTTTTCAAAACTAACGATACAAAACTGTGTGTGATACTATGTGCTTAACTTCATGAGAACTTACCATATAACACTGTATTAGAAACTACTTGCTTAACTTCTTCAAATCTAATGATACTGCAGTGTGTGTGAACTATGTGCTTAACTTCATGAAATTTAACTATATTACACTATATGAGAAATTACATACTTAACTTCATGTAAACTAACGATACAACACATTATATAAAACTACTTGCTTAACTTCTTCAAAACTAACGATACAACATTGAGTGAGAAAATACTTGTGTAACTTCATGGAAACTAACAATACAACACCATGTGTGAAATACATGCTTAACATCTTCAAAATTTATGATACAACAATTTGTGTGACACTATGTGCTTAACTTCATGAGAACTTACCATGTAACACTGTATTAGAAACTAAATGCTTAACTCCTTTAAATCTAATGATACCACACTGTGTGTGAAACTATGAGCTTCACTTCATGAAATCTAACTATATAACACTATATGATATAGTACATACATTTCTTCTTGAAAACTAGACTATACAACACAGTATGTGAAACTACATGCTTAACGTCTTCAAATCTAACGATACAATACTGTGTGTGAAACTATTTGCTTAACTTCATGAAATCTAACTATATAACACTATATGAGAAACTACATAATTAATTTCATGAAAACTAACGATACAACACAGTATATAAAACTACTTGCTTAACTTCTTCAAAACTAATGATACAACATTGTTTGAGAATAAACGTGCTTAAATTCATGGAAACTAACAATACAACACTGTGTGTGAAACTACATGATTAACTTCTTCAAAACTAACGATACAACACTGTGTATGATACTATGTGCTTAACCTCATGAGAAATTCCCATATAACACTGTATTAGAAACTATGTTCTTAACTTCTTCAAATCAAATGATACAACACTGTGTGTGAAACTATGTTCTTAACTTCATGAAATCTAACTATATTACACTATATGAGCAACTACACACTTAACTTCTTCAAAACTAACGATACAACACTTTGTGTGATACTATGTGCTTAACTTCATAAGAACTTCCCATATTACACTGTATTAGAAACTACGTGCTTAGCTTCTTCAAACTAATGATACAAAACTCTGTGACAAAATCTGTGCTTAACTTCATGAGAACTTCCCATATAACACTGACTTAGAAACTACGTGCTTAACTTCTTCAAAGCTAACGATACAACACTATGTGTAATACTATGTGCTTAACTTCATGAGAACTTACCATATAACACTGTATTAGAAACTAAGTGCTTAACTTCTTCAAATCTAATGATACCACACTGTGTGTGAAACAATGTGCTTAACTTCATGAAATCTAACTATATAACACTATATGATATAGTACATACTTTTCTTCGTGAACACTAACAATACAACACAGTATGTGAAACTACATGCTTAACTTCTTCAAATCTAACGATACAACACTGTGTTTGATACTATGTGCTTTACTTCATGAGAACTTATCATATAGCACTGTATTAGAAACTACGTGCTTAACTTCTTCAAACCTAATGATACCACACTGTGTGTGAAACTATGTGCTTAACTTCATTAAATCTAACTATATTACACTATATGAGAAATTACATACTTAACTTCATGAAAACTAACGATACAACACAGTATATAAAACTATGTGCTTAACTTCTTCAAAACTAACGATACAACATTGTGTGAGAAAATATGTGCTTCACTTCATGGAATATACGTGATTAACTCATGGAAACTAAAAATACATCACTGTGTGTGAAACTACATGCTTAACTTCTTCAAACCTAACGATACAACACTGTGTGTGATACTATGTGCTTAACTTCATGAGAACTTCCCATATTACACTGTATTAGAATCTACGTGCTTAACTGCTTCAAAACTAACGATACAACACTGTGTGAGAAACTATGTGCTTAACCTCATGACAACATCCCATATAACACTGCATTAGAAACTAAGTGCTTAACTTCTTCAAAGCTAACGATACAACACTGTGTGTGATACTATGTGCTTAACTTCATGAGAAGTTACCATATAACACTGTTTTAGAAACTACATACTTAAATTCTTCAAATCTAATGATTACAACACTATGTGTGAAACTATGTGCTTAACTTCATGAAATCTAACTATATAACACTATATGATATAGTACATATTTTACTTCGTGAACACTAACAATACATCACAGTATGTGAAACTACATGCTTAACTTCTTCAAATCTAATGATACCACACTGTGTGTGAAACTATGTGCTTAACTTCATTAAATCTACCTATGTTACAGTATATGAGAAATTACAAACTTAACTTCTTCAAAACTAACGATACAACATTGTGTGAGAAAATACACACTTAACTTAATGGAAACTAACAATACAACACTGTGTGTGAAACTACATGCTTAACTTCTTCAAAACTAACGATACAACACTGTGTGTGAAACTATGTGCTTAACTTCAGGAGAACGTCCCATATAACACTGTATTAGAAACTATGTGCTTAACTTCTTCAAAACTAACGATACAACACTGTGTGTGATACTATGTGCTTAACTTCATGAGAAGTTACCATATAACACTGTTTTAGAAACTAAATACTTAACTTCTTCAAATCTAATGATACAATACTGTGTGTGAAACTATGTGCTTAACTTCATGAAATCTAACTATATAACACTAAATGATATAGTACATACTTTTCTTCGTGAACACTCACAATACTACACAGTATGTGAAACTACATGCTTAACTTCTTCAAATCTAACGATACAACACTGTGTGTGAAACTACGTGCTTAACTTCTTCAAATCTAATGATACCACTCTGTGTGTGAAACTATGTGCTTAACTTCATTAAATCTAACTATATAACACTATATCAGAAACTACATACTTAACTTCATGTAAACTAACGATACAACACATTAAATAAAACTACTTGCTTAACTTCTTCAAAACTAACGATACAACATTGTGTGAGAAAATACGTGCGTAACTTCATGGAAACTAACAATACAACACTGTGTGTGAAACTACATGCTTAACTTCTTCAAAACTAACGATACTACAATTTGTGTGATACTATGTGCTTAACTTAAATGAGAACTTCCCATATTACACTGTATTAGAAACTACGTGCTTAGCTTCTCCAAATCTAACGATACAACACTCTGTGTGAAACACTGTGCTTAACTTCATGAGAACTTCCCATAAAACACTGTATTAGAAACTACGTGCTTAACCTCTTCAAAACTAATGATACAACACTGTGAGTGATACTATTTGCTTAACTTCATGAGAACTTACCATATAACACTGTATTAGAAACTACGTGCTTAACTTCTTCAAATCTAATGTTACCAAACTGTGTGTGAAACTATGTGCTTAACTTCATGAAATCTAACTATATAACACTATATGATATAGTACATACTTTTCTTCGTGAACACAAAAAATAAAATACAGTATGTGAAACTACATGCTTAACTTCTTCAAATCTAACGATACTACACTGTGTGTGAAACTATGTGCTTAACTTCATGAAATCTAACTATATAACACTATATGAGAAACTACATACTTAATTTCATGAAAACTAACGAAACAACACAGTATTTAAAACTACGTGCTGAACTTCTTCAAAATTAACGATACAACATTGTGTGAGAATATACGTGCTTAACTTCGTGGAAACTAACAATACACCACTGTGTGTGATACTACATGCTTAACTTCTTCAAAACTATCTATACAACACTGTGTGTGAAACTATGTGCTTAACCTAATGAGAATTTCCCATATAACACTGTATTAGAAACTACGTGCTTACCTTCTTCAAATCTAATAATACCACACTGTTTGTGAAACTATGTGCTTAACTTCATTAAATCTAACTATGTTACACTATATGAGAAACTACATACTTAGCTTCATGAAAACTAACGATACAACACAGTATATAAAACTACTTGCTTAACTTCTTCAAAACTAACGATACAACATTGTGTGAGAAAATACATGCGTAACTTCATGGAAACTAACAATACAACACTGTGTGTGAAACTACATGCTTAACTTCTTCAAAACTAACGATACAACACTGTGTGTGAAACTATGTGCTTAACTTCATGAGAACGTCCCATATAACACTGTATTAGAAACT
The DNA here is from genome assembly GCF_017639785.1 of Mesocricetus auratus. Taxonomy (NCBI): domain Eukaryota; kingdom Metazoa; phylum Chordata; class Mammalia; order Rodentia; family Cricetidae; genus Mesocricetus; species Mesocricetus auratus. Next base: position 77,133 of record NW_024434635.1, on the reverse strand, counting down.
ACGTGCTTAACTTCTTCAAAACTAACGATACAACACTGTGTGAGAAAATACGTGCTTAACTTCATGGAAACTAACAATACAACACTGTGTGTGAAACTACGTGCTTAACTTCTTCAAATCTAACGATACAACACTGTGTGTGAAACTATGTGCTTAACTTCATGAGAACTTACCATATAACACTGTATTAGAAACTACGTGCTTAACTTCTTAAAAACTAACGATACAACACTGTGTGTGATACTATGTGCTTAACTTCATGAGAACTTCCCATATTACACTGTATTAGAAACTACGTGCTTACCTTCTTCAAAACTAACGATACAACACTGTGTGTGAAACTATGTGCTTAACTTCATGAGAACTACCCATATAACACTGTATTAGAAACTAAGTGCTTAACTTCTTCAAAACTAACGATACAACACTGTGTGTGAAACTATTTGCTTAACTACATGAGAACATCCCATATAACACTGCATTAGAAACTACGTGCTTTGCTTCTTCAAAACTAACGATACAACACTGTGTGTGAAACTATGTGCTTAACTTCTTGGAATCTAACTATACAACACTATATGAAAAACTACATACTTATCTTCATGAAAACTAACGATACAACACAGTATATAAAACTACTTGCTTAACTTCTTCACAAACTAACGATACAACACTGTGTGTGATACTATGTGCTTAACTTCATGAGATCTTACCATATAACACTGTATTAGAAACTACATGCTTAGAAGCAGCTGTTCCTCCATCAGCATCAGGTAATCACTCCGGCTTCCCGGCCTGTGCTCCAGTGCCTGCAGATCGCCTGGGACCTGCCCAGAGCTCTGAATCCCGGCGGGAGCCAAGCACCCCAGACTCCAGGTCTTCGCTACCACCAACGAGACCAGGAAAGGAGAGGAGGCTGGGAGGCCAGGGAAGCAGCTGTTCCTCGGGCAGCATCAGGTATACAGGCTGGCTTCCCTGCCTGTGCTCCAGTGCCTGCAGATCGCCTGGGACCTGCACAGTGCTCCCAATCCCGGCGGGAGCCAAGCACCCCAGACTCCAGATCTTTGCTACCACCAACGAGACCAGGAATGGAGAGGAGGCTGGGAGTCCAGGGAAGCAGCTGCTCCTCGGGCAGCATCAGGTAAACACTCCGGCTTCCCGGCCTGTGCTCCAGTGCTTGCAGATCGCCTGGGACCTGCACAGAGCTCCCAATCCCGGCGGGAGCCAAGCACCCCAGACTCCAGATCTTCTCTCCCACCAACGAGACCAGGAAAGGAGAGGAGCCTGGGAGTCCAGGGAAGCAGCTGTTCCTCCAGCAGCATCAGGTAAACAGGCCGGCTTCCCGGCCTGTGCTCCAGTGCCTGCAGAATCGCCTGGGAACTACACAGAGCTCCCAATCCGGGCGGGAGCCAAGCACCCAGACCCCAAGTCTTCTCTCCCACCAACGAGACCAGGAAACCAGAGGACCCAGGGAGACCAGGGGAGTAGCTGTTCTGGATCAAGTACAACAGGACCCAGCATAGGGTCCAGGGGACCAGGTAAGAGGATAAGCGCCCCAGATTCCTGTTCTTCTCCACCCACGGGACCAGCATTCGGAGAAGGAATAGAAGAACCACCAGATTATTGGACTTGCTAGCACCCACCAAAGGGAACTCTGGTCCCCAGACCAGTAAGGGGCTCTTTCTGCACCCACTAGAAGAAGAGATGGGAAAGAGACAATACAAAAACACAGTCAGCAACCGAAAAACAAATATGACACCGCCAGATTCTAGAGACTCCACACCAGCAAGACCTAGCATTCCAATGCGGACGAAGCAGATGAGAACGACCTTAAAAGCACTTTCATGAAAATGATAGAGGCCCTAAAAGAGGATATTGGAAAATCCCTCAAAGAAATGGAAGAAAAAACAAACCAAAAAATGCAAGAAATGGAAGAAAAAGCAAACCAAAAAATGCAAGAATTGGAAGAAAAAAAAACCAAAAAAGGCAGGAAATGGAAGAAGAAATGAAGCAAAAATGCAAGAAATGGAAGAAAAAGAAAGCAAAAATGCAAGAATTGGAAGAAGAATCATACCAAAAAGGCAGAAAATGGAAGAAGAAACAAAGCAAAAAATGCAAGAAATGGTAGAAAAAACAAAGCAAGAAATGAAAAAATGGAAGCAGAAACAAACCAACAAAGGCAGGAAATGGAAGAAGAAACAAAGCACAAAATGGGAGAAATGGAACAAAAGCAAACCAAAAAATGCAAGAAATGGAAGAAAGAACAAACCAAAAAATTCATAAAAGGCAACAAATGGACGAACAGATAAACAGAAAATTGCAAGAAGCAATGCAAACACTGCAAGGGTTGAAAACTGAAATAAAGTCATTAAAAAAACACAATCTGAAGAAAGGCAGAAAATAGAAAAGCTGGACAAACAGTCAGGCACTACCAACACAAGCATTACCAACAGAATAGAAGAGATAGAAGAGAGAATCTCAAGTGTTGAAGATACGCTAGGAGAAATGGATTTATCAACCAAAGAAAACCTTAAATCCAACAAATCCTTAACACAAAACATCCAGGAAATATGGGACACCATGAAAAGACCAAGCCTAAGAATAATAGGTATAGAAGAAGGAGAAGAAATCCACCTCAAAGGGGCAGAAGGCATATTCAACAAAATCATAGAAAAAAACTTCCCCAACCTTAAGAAAGACATGCCAATGAAGGTACAAGAATCCTACAGAACACCAAATAGAGTGGACCACAAAAAAATCCCCTCGCCACATAATAATCAAGACCTCAAACATACAGAATAAAGAAAGAATATTTAGAGCAGCTAAGGAAAAAGGTCAAGTAACATATAAAGGCAGACCTATCAGAATTACACCTGATTTCTCCATGGAAACTCTGAAAGCCAGAAGGTCCTGGATAGATATTCTACCTACACTAAGAGACCATGGATGCCAGCCCAGACTACTATACCCGGCAAAGCTCTCAATCACTATAGACGGAGAAAACAAGATATTCCATGACAAAACTAGATTCAACCAATATGTGTCCACTAACCAAGCCCTACAGAAAATTTTGGAAGGAAAACTCCAACCCAAGGAAGCTAACTACAACCAGAAAAACATAAGCATTAGAGAATCCCTCTCTACCAACAGCCAAAAGAACAAAGGGGTGAAATCCCACACATAATTCCACCAACAACAACCATCGCAAATCGAAGAAGGATGAGCAATCATTGGTCATTAATATCCCTCAATGTTAATGGCCTTAACTCACCCATAAAAAGACACAGACTGGCAGATTGGATTCGAAGACAGAACCCTTCCTTCTGCTGCATACAAGAAACACACCTCACCCTTAAAGACAGACATTACCTGAGAGTTAAAGGTTGGGAAAAATTTTTCAATCAAATGGACCCAAGAAACAAGCATGGGTAGCAATCCTAATATCTAACAAACTAGACTTTAAAATAAAATCAATCAAAAGAGATGAAGGAGGTCATTACATACTCATGACAGGTGAAACCCACCAAGATGAAGTGTCTATCCTGAACATCTATGCCCCAAATACAAAGGCATCCACATTCGTTAAAGAAACATTATTAGAACTTAAATCTCATCTAAAGCCCCACACAGTTATAGTGGGAGATGTCAACACACCACTCTCACCACTAGACAGGAATACCAAACAGAAACTCAACAAAAAAGCAAAAGGTCTAATAGAAGTAATGACCCAACTGGGATTAACAGATATCTATAGAACATTTCATCCACATAAAAAAGAATATAACTTCTTCTCACCACCACATGGAACCTTCTCAAAAATCGACCACATACTTGGCAACATATCAAACCTCAGCAGCTACAAAAAATTGGAATAATTCCATGCATCTTATCAGACCACCATGCTTTAAAATTAGAATTCAACAACAACACAAATTGCAGAAAACCTACAAACTCATGGAAATTGAATAATGCTCAACTGCACCATCCCTGGGTCAAAGAGGAAATAAAAAAAGAAATTAAAGACTTCCTCGAATTCAATAAGAATGAAGACACAACATACCCAAACCTATGGGACACTTTGAAAGCAGTGCTACGGGGGAAGTTCATAGCGCTAAGTGCTCACATGAAGAAACAGGAGAACAGTTATACCAGAGAATTAACATCACAGCTGAAAGCTCTAGAACACAAAGAAGCACACTCCCCCAGGAGGAGTAGACGCCAGGAAATAATCAAATTGAGGGCTGAAATCAATAAAGTAGAAACCAGGAAAACAATACAAAGAATCAACGCAACGAAGAGTTGGTTCTTTGAGAAAATCAACAAGATAGACAAACCTTTGTCCAAACTTACCAAACAGCAGAGAGTGAACACGCAAATTAACAAAATTAGAAATGAAAAGGGGGACATAACAACAGACTCTGAGGAAATCCAGAGAATCATTAGGTCATACTTTGAAAACCTGTACTCCACAAAATTCGAAAATTTAAAGGAAATGGATGACTTCCTGGACAGCTATCAATTGCCAAAACTAAATCAAGAACAGATAAGCAATTTAAATAGACCTATAACCCCTATGGAAATAGAAGCTGTCATCAAAAGTCTCCCAACCAAAAAAAGCCCAGGTCCAGATGGCCTCACTGCAGAATTCTACCAGAAATTCAAAGAACAGCTTATACCAATTCTTCTCAAAGTGTTCCACACAATAGAAGCAGAAGGGTCTTTGCCAAACTCTTTCTATGAGGCTTCAATAACCTTGATCCCAAAGCCACACAAAGATACAACTAAGAAAGAGAACTTCAGACCAATATCCCTCATGAACATTGATGCAAAAATACTCAATAAAATACTGGCAAATCGGATCCAAGAACACATCAAAACAATCATTCACCACGATCAAGTAGGTTTCATCCCAGGGATGCAGGGATGGTTCAACATACGAAAATCCATCAACGTAATCCACCATATAAACAAGCTGAAAAACAAAAATCACATGATCATCTCACTAGATGCTGAAAAAGCCTTTGACAAAATCCAACACCCCTTCATGATAAAGGTCTTGGAGAGATCTGGGATAACAGGGACATACTTAAACATAATAAAAGCTATATACAGTAAACCAACAGCCAACATCAAACTAAATGGACAGAAACTCAACGCAATTCCTCTAAAATCAGGAACAAAACAAGGCTGTCCACTCTCTCCATACCTTTTCAACATGGTACTTGAAGTTCTAGCTATTGCCGTACGACAACAAAGGGGGATCAAAGGGATACAAATTGGGAAGGAAGAGGTCAAACTTTCACTGTTTGCAGACGATATGATAGTTTACATCAATGACCCAAAGAACTCTACCAGGGAACTCTTACACCTGATTAACACCTTCAGCAAAGTGGCAGGCTACAAGATCAACTCAAGAAAATCAGTAGCCCTACTATATACAGATGATAAAAGGGCTGAAAGAGAAATCAGAGAAACATCACCCTTTACAATTGCCACGAACAACATAAAATACCTTGGGGTAACGCTAACCAAACAAGTGAAAGACCTGTATCGTAAGAACTTTGAATCTTTAAAGAAAGAAATTAAAGAAGTCCTCAGAAAATGGAAAGATCTCCCATGCTCTTGGATAGGTAGGATCAATGTAGTAAAAATGGCAATCCTGCCACAAGCAATCTACAGATTCAATGCAATCCCCATTAAAATCCCAGCACAATTCTTCACAGACCTTGAAAGAACAATAATCAATTTTGTATGGAAAAACAAAAGACCCAGGATAGCCAAAACAACCCTGTTCAACAAAGCAACGTCCGGAGGCATCACCAACCCTGACCTCAAGCTCTATTATAGAGCTATAGTCCTGAAAACAGCTTGGTATTGGCACAAAAATAGACTGGTAGACAAATGGAATCGAATTGAAAATCCGGGTATTAACCCACACACGTACGAACATCTGATCTTTGACAAAGAAGCTAAAAATATACAATGGAATAAAGAAAGCATCTTCAACAAATGGTGCTGGCATAATTGGAGACTGGCATGTAGAAGAATGCAGATCGATCCATGTTTATCGCCATGCACAAAACTTAAGTCCAAATGGATCAAAGACCTCAACATAAATCCAGCCACACTGAACCTCTTAGAAGAGAAAGTGGGTGGTACCCTTGAACGAATTGGTACAGGAGACAGCTTCCTGAACATAACACCAGTAGCACAGACAGTGAGATCAACAATTAATAAATGGGACCAACTGAAACTGAGAAGCTTCTGTAAAGCAAAGGACACAGTCAGCAAGACAAAAAGGCAGCCCACAGAATGGGAAAAATATTCACTAATCCCACATCTGACAGAGGGTTGATCTCCAAAATTTACAAAGAACTCAAGAAGCAAGTCCCCAAAACACCAAAGGACCCTATTAAAAAGTGGGCTGCAGAACTAAATAGAGAGTTTTCAATAGAGGAGTCTAAAATGGCTGAGAGGCACTTGAGAAAGTGCTCAACATTCTTAGCCATCCGGGAAATGCAAATCAAAACAACTCTCAGATACCTTCTCACTCCTGTCAGAATGGCTAAAATCAAAAACACCAATGACAATTTATGTTGGAGAGGATGTGGTGAAAGGGGGACACTCCTCCATTGCTGGTGGGAGTGCCAACTGGTTCAGCCACTTTGGAAATCAGTATGGAGATTCCTCAGAAAAATGGGAATAAACCTACCACAAGACCCAGCAACTCCACTCTTAGGCATATATCCAAAAGAGGCCCATTCATACAACAAAGATGTCTGTTCCACTATGTTCATAGCAGCTTTATTTGTAATTGCCAGAACTTGGAAGCAACCTAGATGTCCCTCACCTGAAGAGTGGATAGAGAAAATGTGGTACATCTACACAATGGAGTACTATTCAGCAGAAAAATAATAATGGAATCATGAGATTCGAAGGCAAATGGATGACACTAGAAGAAACCATCATGAGGGAGGTAACCCAGTCACAAAAAGAGAAACATGGCATGTACTCTCTCATATATGGATTTTAGACATAGATCTGGGGAGTGCCAGCCTACAATCCTATGGCCAGAGAGTCTGGGAAACAGAAACTTTATTTAGTGGCTGATCCAAGAAGAGGCAGACTCCCTTAGTTAAGTACTGAGCTGAACTCAAGAAAGCCAGTAACAGAGAGGGAGGACTGATGATCAAAGGGATTAAGACTGGACTGGTTTAACCCCCAGAAACAGCTGACCAGACAAAGGTTAATTCTTGAATCCCAGGCATCAGCCTAGGAAGCCAGCATGGGACTGATCAAGACCCCCTGAATCTGGGTGTAAGTAAGGAGGCCTAGGGAATCTATTGAGCCTTGGGCAGCAGATCAGTACCCATCCCAAGTATACAACGGAATTTGGACTCCCATAGTACAATGTGAGGTGCACTCTCACCCCGAAAACTTGAGGAAGGGTCTAGGCCCTGCCCTATATGAAATGACAGACGATGAACACCCCCATGGAGGGCCTCACCCTCCCTGGGGAAATGAGGAGATAACGGGGGGGGAGGGCTCAGGAGGAAGGGAGGGAATGGGAGAGGGAACTGGAAATGATTTGTGAAGAAACCTTGTTTCTTATCTAAATTTAAACTGGAAAATAAAATTAAAAAAAAGAAACTACGTGCTTAACTTCTTCAAATCTAATGATACCACACTGTGTGTGAAACTAGGTGCTTAACTTCATGAAATCTAACTATATTACACTATATGAGAAACTACATACTTAACTTCATGAAAACTAATGATACAACACGGTACATAAAACTACGTGCTTAACTTCTTCAAAACTAACGATACAACATTGTGTGAGAATATACGTGCGTAACTTCATGGCAACTAAGAATACAACACTGTGTGTGAAATTACATGCTTAACTTCTTCAAAACTAACGATACAACACGGTGTGTGATACTATATGCTTAACTTCATGAGAACTTCCCATATTAACACTGTATTAGAAACTACGTGTTTAGCTTCTTCAAAACTAACGATACAACACTCTGTGTGCAAACTCTGTGCTTAACTTCATGAGAACTTCCTATATAACACTGTATTAGAAACTACGTACTTAACTTCTTCAAAACTAACGATACAACACTGTGTGTGAAACTATGTGCTTAACTTCATGAAAACTAACCATTATAACACTGTATATAGAAACTACGTGCTTAACTTCTTCAAATCTAACGATACCACACTGTGTGTGAAACTATGTGCTTAACTTCATGAAATCTAACTATATAACACTATATGAGAAACTACATACTTAACTTCATGAAAACTAACAATACAACACAGTATATAAAACTACGTGCTTAACTTCTTCAAAACTAACGATACAACATTGTGTGAGAATATACGTGCTTAACTTCATGGAAACTAACAATACAACACTGTGTGTGAAACTACATGCTTAACTTCGTCAAAACTAACGATACAACACTGTGTGTGAAACTATGTGCTTAACATCATGAGAACTTACCATATAACACTGTATTAGAAACTACGTGCTTAACTTCTTCAAAACTAACGATACAACACTGTGTGTGAAACTATGTGCTTAACTTCATGAGAACATACCCATATAACACTGTATTAGAAACTACGTGCTTAACTTCTTCAAATCTAACGATACAACACTGTGTGTGATACTATGTGCTTAACTTCATGAAAACTTACCATATAACACTGTATTAGAAACTACGTGTTTAACTTCTTCAAAACTAACGATACAATACTTTGTGTGATACTATGTGCTTAACTTCATGAGAACTTCACTTATAACACTGTATTAGAAACTACGTGCTTAACTTCTTCAAAACTAACGATACAACACTGTGTGTGAAACTATGTGCTTAACTTCATGAAATCTAACTATATAACACTATATGAGAAACTACATACTTAACTTCATGAAAACTAACGATACAACACAGTATATAAAACTACGTGCTTAACTTCTTCAAAACTAACGATACAACATTGTGTGAGAATATACGTGCTTAACTTCATGGAAACTAACAATACAACACTGTGTGTGAAACTACATGCTTAACTTCGTCAAAACTAACGATACAACACTGTGTGTGAAACTATGTGCTTAACTATCATGAGAACTTCCCATATAACACTGTATTAAAAACTACGTGCTTAACTTCTTCAAAACTAACGATACAACACTGTGTGTGATACTATGTGCTTAACTTCATGAGAACATCCCATATAACACTGTATTAGAAACTACGTGCTTAACTTCTTCAAAACTAACGATACAACACTGTGTGTGATACTATGTGCTTAACTTCATGAAAACTTACCATATAACACTGCATTAGAAACTACGTGCTTAACTTCTTCAAATCTAACGATACCACACTGTGTGTGAATCTATGTGTTTAACTTCATGAAATCTAAATATTTAACACTATATGAGAAACTACATAATTAACTTCATGAAAACTAACGAAACAACACAGTATTTAAAACTACGTGCTTAACTTCTTCAAAACTAACGATACAACATTGTGTGAGAATACTACGTGCTTAACTTCATGGAAACTAACAATACAACACTGTGTGTGAAACTACATGCTTAACTTCTTCAAAACTAACGATACAACACTGTGTGTGAAACTATGTGCTTAACCTCATGAGAACATCCCATATAACACTGTATTAGAAACTACGTGCTTAACTTCTTCAAATCTAATGATACCACACTGTGTGTGAAACTATGTGCTTAACTTCATGAAATCTAACTATATAACACTATATGAGAAACTACATACTTAACTTCATGAAAACTAACGATACAACACAGTATATAAAACTACGTGCTTAACTTCTTCAAAACTAACGATACAACATTGTGTGAGAAAATATGTGCTTAACTTCATGGAAACTAACAATACAACACTGTATGTAGAAACTACATGCTTAACTTCTTCAAAACTAACGATACAACACTGTGTGTGAAACTATGTGCTTAACTTCATGAGAACTTCCCATATAACACTGTATTAGAAACTACGTGCTTAACTTCTTCAAATCTAACGATACAACACTGTGTGTGAAACTATGTGCTTAACTTCATGAGAACTTCCCATATAACACTGTATTAGAAACTACGTGCTTAACTTCTTCAAATCTAATGATACCACACTGTGTGTGAAACTATGTGCTTAACTTCATGAAATCTAACTATATAACACTATATGATATACTACATACTTATCTTCATGAACACTAACAATACAACACCGTATGTGAAACTACATGCTTAACTTCTTCAAATCTAACGATACAACACTGTGTGTGAAACTACGTGCTTAACTTCATGAGAACTTCCCATATAACACTGTGTTAGAAACTACGTGCTTAACTTCTTCAAAACTAACGATACAACACTGTGTGTGATACTATGTGCTTAACTTCATGAGAACTTACCATATAACACTGTATTAGAAACTACATGCTTAACTTCTTCAAAACTAACGATACAACACTGTGTGTGATACTATGTGCTTAACTTCATGAGAACTTCCCATATAACACTGTATTAGAAACTACGTGCTTAGCTTCTTCAAAACTAACGATACAACACTGTGTGTGAAATTATGTGCTTAACTTCATGAGAACTTACCATATAACACTGTATGTAGAAACTACGTGCTTAACTTCTTCAAAGCTAACGATACAACACTGTGTGTGATACTATGTGCTTAACTTCATGAGAACTTACGATATAACACTGTATTAGAAACTACGTGCTTAACTTCTTCAAATCTAACGATACTACACTGTGTGTGAAACTATGTGCTTAACTTCATGAAATCTAACTATACAACACTATATGATATAGTACATACTTAACTTCATGAACACTAACAATACACCACACTATGTGAAACTACATGCTTAACTTGTTCAAATCTAACGATACAACACTGTGTGTGAAACTATGTGCTTAACTTCATGAAATCTAACTATATAACACTATATGAGAAACTACATAATTAACTTCATGAAAACTAACGATACAACACAGTATATAAAACTACGTGCTTAACATCTTCAAAACTAACGATACAACACTGTGTGTGATACTATGTGCTTAACTTCATGAGAACTTACCATATAACACTGTATTAGAAACTACGTGCTTAACATCTTCAAATCTAACTGATACCAACACTGTGTGTGAAACTATGTGCTTAACTTCATGAAATCTAACTATATAACACTATATGAGAAACTACATACTTAACTTCATGAAAACTAACGATACAACACAGTATATAAAACTACGTGCTTAACTTCTTCAAAACTAACGATACAACATTGTGTGAGAAACTACGTGCTTAACTTCATGGAAACTAACAATACAACACTGTGTGTGAAACTACATGCTTAACATCTTCAAAACTAACGATACAACACTGTGTGTGATACTATGTGCTTAACTTCATGAGAACTTCCCATATAACACTGTATTAGAAACTATGTGCTTAACTTCTTCAAAACTAACGATACAACACTGTGTGTGAATACTATGTGCTTAACTTCATGAGAACTTCCCATATAACACTGTATTAGAAACTACGTGCTTAACTTCTTCAAAACTAACGATACAACACTGTGTGTGAAACTATGTGCTTAACTTCATGAGAACTTCCCATATAACACTGTATTAGAAACTACGTGCTTAACTTCTTCAAAACTAACGATACAACACTGTGTGTGAAACTATGTGCTTAACTTCATGAAATACTAACTATATAACACTATATGAGAAACTACATACTTAACTTCATGAAAACTAACGATACAACACAGTATATAAAACTACGTGCTTAACTTCTTCAAAACTAACGATACAACACTGTGTGTGAAACTATGTGCTTAACTTCATGAAAACTTACCATATAACACTGTATTAGAAACTACGTGCTTAACTTCTTCAAATCTAACGATACCACACTGTGTGTGAAACTATGTGCTTAACTTCATGAAATCTAACTATATAACACTATATGAGAAACTACATACTTAACTTCATGTCCACTAACGATATAACACAGTATATAAAACTACGAGCTTAAGTTCTTCAAAACTAATGATACAACATTGTGTGAGAAAATACGTGCTTAACTTCATGGAAACTAACAATACAACACTGTGTGTGAAACTACATGCTTAACTTCTTCAAAACTAACGATACAACACTGTGTGTGAAACTATGTGCTTAACTTCATGAGAACTTCCCATATAACACTGTATTAGAAACTACGTGCTTAACTTCTTCAAAACTAACGATACAACACTGTGTGTGAAACTATGTGCTTAACTTCATGAGAACATCCCATATAACACTGTATTAGAAACTACGTGCTTAACTTCTTCAAAACTAACGATACAACACTGTGTGTGATACTATGTGCTTAACTTCATGAGAACTTACCATATAACACTGCATTAGAAAATACGTGCTTAACTTCTTCAAATCTAACGATACCACACTGTGTGTGAATCTATGTGCTTAACTTCATGAAATCTAACTATATAACACTATATGAGAAACTACATGACTTAACTTCATGAAACACTAACTATACAACACAGTATATAAAACTACATGCTTAACTTCTTCAAAACTAACGATACAACACTGTGTGAGAATACTACGTGCTTAACTTCATGGAAACTTACAATACAACACTGTGTGTGAAACTACATGCTTAACTTCGTCAAAACTAACGATACAACACTGTGTGTGAAACTATGTGCTTAACTTCATGAAAACTTACCACATAACACTGCATTAGAAACTACGTGCTTAACTTCTTCAAAACTAACGATACAACATTGTGTGAGAAAATACGTGCTTCACTTCATGGAAACTAACAATACAACACTGTGTGTGATACTACATGCTTAACTTCTTCAAAACTAACGATACAACACTGTGTGTGAAACTATGTGCTTAACCTCATGAGAACTTCCCATATAACACTGTATTAGAAACTATGTGCTTAACTTCTTCAAAACTAAGGATACAATACTGTGTGTGATACTATGTGCTTAACTTCATGAAAACTTACCATATAACACTGTATTAGAAACTAAGTGCTTAACTTCTTCAAATCTAATGATACCACACTGTGTGTGAAACTATGTGCTTAACTTCATGAAATCTAACTATATAACACTATATGAGAAACTACATAATTAACTTCATGAAAACTAACGAACAACACAGCATATAAAACTACGTGCTTAACTTCTTCAAAACTAATGATTCAACATTGTGTGAGAAAATACAAGCGTAACTTCATGGAAACTAACAATACAACACTGTGTGAGAAACTACATGCTTACCTTCTTCAAAATTAACGATACAATACTTTGTGTGATACTATGTGCTTAACTTCATGAGAACTCACCATATTACACTGTATTAGAAACTACATGCTTAACTTCTTCAAAACTACCGATACAACACTGTGTTGAAACTATGTGTTTAACTTCATGAGAACTTCCCATATAACACTGTATTAGAAACTATGTGATTAACTTCTTCAAAACTGTGAGTGTACATAATTGCTTAACTTCCTGAGAACTTCCCATATAAAGGTGTATTAGAAACTACGTGCTTTACTTCTTCAAAACTAACGATACAACACTGTGTGTGATACTATATGCTTAGCTTCATGAGAACTTACCATATAACACTGTATTAGAAACTATGTGCTTAACTTCTTCAAATCTAATAATACCACACTGTGTGTGAAACTATGTGCTTAACTTCATGAAATGTAACTATATAACACTATATGATATAGTACATACTTTTCTTCGTGAACACTAACAATACAACACAGTATGTGAAACTAAATGCTTAACTTCTTCAAATATAACGATACAACAATGTGTGTGAAACTGTGTGCTTAACTTCATGAAATATAACTATATAACACTATATGAGAAACTACTTAATTAATTTCATGAAAACTAACGATGAACACAGTATATAAAACTACTTGCTTAACTTCTTCAAAACTAAAGATACAACATTTTGTGTGAATATACATGCTTAACTTCATGGAAACTAAGAATACAACACTGTGTGAAACTACATGCTTAACTTCTTCAAAACTAACGATACAACACTGTGTATGATACTATGTGCTTAACTTCATGACGAATTCCCATATAACATTGTATTAGAATCTACGTGCTTAACTACTTCAAAACTAACGATACAACACTGTGTGTGAAACTATGTGCTTAACCTCATGATAAATTCCCATATAACACTTACTTAGAAACTACGTTCTTAACTTCTTCAAAGCTAACGATACAACACTGTGTGTGATACTGTGTGCTTAACTTCATGAGAACTTACCAAATAACACTGCGTTAGAAACTATGTCCTTAACTTCTTAAAATCTAATGATACCACACTGTGTGTGAAACTATGAGCTTAACTTCATGAAATCTAACTATATAACACTATATGAAATAGTACATACTTTTCTTAGTGAACACTAACAATACAACACAGTATGTGAAACTACATGCTTAACTTCTTCAAATCTAACGATACAACACTGTGTGTGGTACTATGTGCTTAACTTCATGAGAACTTACCACATAACACTGCATTAGAAACTAAGTCCTTAACTTCTTCAAATCTAATGATACCACTCTGTGTGTGAAACTATTAGCTTAACTTCATGAAATCTAACTATATAACACTACATGAAATAGTACATACTTTTCTTCATGAACACTTACAATACAACACAGTATGTGAAACTACATGCTTAACTTCTTCAAATCCAATGATACAACACTGTGTGTGAAAATATGTGCTTAACTTCATGAAATTTAACTACATAACACTATGTGAGAAACTACTTTCTTTTTTTTTAATATTTTTTTTATTTTCCATTTTAAATTTAGATAAGAAACAAGGTTGCTTCACAAGTCAGTACGAGGTCCCTCTCCCTTTCCCTCTCCTCCTCCCGTGCCATCCCCCGATCCCCCCGTTATCCCCTCATTCCCCCAGGGAGGGTGAGGCCCTCCATGGGCGTGTCCATAGTCTGTCATTTCATATAGGGCAGGGCCTAGACCCTTCCCCAAGAGTTCAGGGTGAGAGTGCACCTCACATTGTTCTAAGGGAGTCCAGAGACTGTGTGTATACTTGGGATGGGTACTGATCTGCTGTCCAAGGCTCAATAGATTGCCTAGGCCTCCTCACTGACACCCAGATTCATGGGGTCTTGATCGGTCCCATGCTGGATTCCCAGGCTGATGCCTGGGATTCAAGAGTTAACCTTTGTCTGGTCAGCTGTTTCTGGGGTTCAACCAGCCCAGTCTTAATCCCTTTAATCATCAGCTGTGTGTGAAACTGCATGCTTAACTTCTTCAAAACTAACGATACAACACTGTGTGTGAAACTGCATGCTTAATTTCGTAAAAACTAACCATACAACACCGTGTGGGAAACTATGTGCTTCACTTCTTCAAATCTAACGATACAACACTGTGTGTGAAACTACATGCTTAACTTCTTCAAAACTAACGATACAACACTGTGTGTGAAAATATGTGCTTAACTTCTTCAAAACTAACGATACAATACAGTGTGTGAAACTATGTGGTTAACTTCTTCAAAACTAACGATACAACACTGTGTGTGAAACTACATGCTTAAGTTCTTCAAAACTAACGATACAGCACTGTGTGTGAAACTACATGCTTACCTTCTTCAAAACTAACGATACAACACTGTGTGTGAAACTACATGCTTAACTTCTTCAAACCTAACGATACAGCACTGTGTGTGAAAGTATGTGCATAACTTCTTCAAAACTAAGGATACAGCACTGTGTGTGAAACTACATGCTTACCTTCTTCAAAACTAACGATACAACACTGTGTGTGAAAGTATGTGCTTAACTTCTTCAAAACTAACGATACAACACTGTGTGTGAAACTACATGCTTAACTTCTTCAAAACTAACGATACAACACTGTGTGTGAAACTACATGCTTAACTTCTTCAAAACTAATGATACAACACTGTGTGTGAAACTACATGCTTAAGTTCTTCAAAACTAACGATACAGCACTGTGTGTGAAACTACATGCTTACCTTCTTCAAAACTAACGATACAACACTGTGTGTGAAACTACATGCTTAAGTTCTTCAAAACTAACGATACAGCACTGTGTGTGAAAGTATGTGCATAACTTCTTCAAAACTAAGGATACAACACTGTGTGTGAAACTACATGCTTACCTTCTTCAAAACTAACGATACAACACTGTGTGTGAAAGTATGTGCTTAACTTCTTCAAAACTAACGATACAGCACTGTGTGTGAAACTACCATGCTTACCTTCTTCAAAACTAACGATACAACACTGTGTGTGAAACTACATGCTTAACTTCTTCAAAACTAACGATACAACACTGTGTGTGAATCTACATGCTTAACTTCTTCAAAACTAACGATACAACACTGTGTGTGAAACTATGTGCTTAACTTCTTCAAAACTAACGATACAACACTGTGTGTGAAACTACATGCTTAACTTCTTCAAAACTAACGATACAACACTGTGTGTGAAACTACATGCTTAACTTCTTCAAAACTAACGATACAACACTGTGTGTGAAAGTATGTGCTTAACTTCTTCAAAACTAACGATACAACACTGTGTGTGAAAGTATGTGCTTAACTTCTTCAAAACTAACGATACAACACTGTGTGTGAATCTACATGCTTAACTTCTTCAAAACTAATGATACAACACTGTGTGTGAAACTACATGCTTAACTTCTTCAAAACTAACGATACAACACTGTGTGTGAAACTACATGCTTACCTTCTTCAAAACTAACGATACAACACTGTGTGTGAAACTACATGCTTAACTTCTTCAAAACTAACGATACAACACTGTGTGTGAAACTACATGCTTAACTTCTTCAAAACTAACGATACAACACTGTGTGTGAAAGTATGTGCTTAACTTCTTCAAAACTAACGATACAACACCGTGTGTGAAACTATGTGCTTAACTTCTTCAAAACTAACGATACAACACTGTGTGTGAAACTACATGCTTAACTTCTTCAAAACTAACGATACAACACTGTGTGTGAAACTACGTGCTTAACTTCTTCAAAACTAATGATACAACACTGTGTGTGAAAGTATGTGCTTAACTTCTTCAAAACTAACGATACAACACTGTGTGTGAAACTACATGCTTAACTTCTTCAAAACTAACGATACAACACTGTGTGTGAAACTACATGCTTAACTTCTTCAAAACTAACGATACAACACTGTGTGTGAAACTACATGCTTAACTTCTTCAAAACTAACGATACAACACTGTGTGTGAAACTATGTGCTTAACTTCTTCAAAACTAACGATACAACACTGTGTGTGAAACTACATGCTTAACTTCTTCAAAACTAACGATACAACACTGTGTGTGAAACTATGTGCTTAACTTCTTCAAAACTAACGATACAACACTGTGTGTGAAACTACATGCTTAACTTCTTCAAAACTAACGATACAACACTGTGTGTGAAACTACATGCTTAACTTCTTCAAAACTAACGATACAACACTGTGTGTGAAACTATGTGCTTAACTTCTTCAAAACTAACGATACAACACTGTGTGTGAAACTACATGCTTAACTTCTTCAAAACTAACGATACAACACTGTGTGTGAAACTACATGCTTAACTTCTTCAAAACTAACGATACAACACTGTGTGTGAAACTACATGCTTAACTTCTTCAAAACTAACGATACAACACTGTGTGTGAAACTACATGCTTAACTTCTTCAAAACTAACGATACAACACTGTGTGTGAAACTACATGCTTAACTTCTTCAAAACTAACGATACAACACTGTGTGTGAAACTATGTGGTTAACTTCTTCAAAACTAACGATACAACACTGTGTGTGAAACTACATGCTTAACTTCTTCAAAACTAACGATACAACACTGTGTGTGAAACTACGTGCTTAACTTCTTCAAAACTAATGATACAACACTGTGTGTGAAAGTATGTGCTTAACTTCTTCAAAACTAACGATACAACACTGTGTGTGAATCTACATGCTTAACTTCTTCAAAACTAATGATACAACACTGTGTGTGAAACTACATGCTTAAGTTCTTCAAAACTAACGATACAGCACTGTGTGTGAAACTACATGCTTAACTTCTTCAAAACTAACGATACAACACTGTGTGTGAAACTACATGCTTAACTTCTTCAAAACTAACGATACAACACTGTGTGTGAAACTATATGCTTAACTTCTTCAAAACTAACGATACAACACTGTGTGTGAAACTACATGCTTAACTTCTTCAAAACTAACGATACAACACTGTGTGTGAAACTACATGCTTAACTTCTTCAAAACTAACGATACAACACTGTGTGTGAAACTATGTGCTTAACTTCTTCAAAACTAACGATACAACACTGTGTGTGAAACTACATGCTTAACTTCTTCAAAACTAACGATACAACACTGTGTGTGAAACTACATGCTTAACTTCTTCAAAACTAACGATACAACACTGTGTGTGAAACTACATGCTTAACTTCTTCAAAACTAACGATACAACACTGTGTGTGAAACTACATGCTTAACTTCTTCAAAACTAACGATACAACACTGTGTGTGAAACTACATGCTTAACTTCTTCAAAACTAACGATACAACACTGTGTGTGAAACTACATGCTTAACTTCTTCAAAACTAACGATACAACACTGTGTGTGAAACTACATGCTTAACTTCTTCAAAACTAACGATACAACACTGTGTGTGAAACTATATGCTTAACTTCTTCAAAACTAACGATACAACACTGTGTGTGAAACTACGTGCTTAACTTCTTCAAAACTAATGATACGACACTGTGTGTGAAAGTATGTGCTTAACTTCTTCAAAACTAACGATACAACACTGTGTGTGAATCTACATGCTTAACTTCTTCAAAACTAATGATACAACACTGTGTGTGAAACTACATGCTTAAGTTCTTCAAAACTAACGATACAACACTGTGTGTGAAACTACATGCTTAACTTCTTCAAAACTAACGATACAACACTGTGTGTGAAACTACATGCTTAACTTCTTCAAAACTAACGATACAACACTGTGTGTGAAACTACGTGCTTAACTTCTTCAAAACTAACGATACAACACTGTGTGTGAAACTACATGCTTAACTTCTTCAAAACTAACGATACAACACTGTGTGTGAAACTACGTGCTTAACTTCTTCAAAACTAACGATACAACACTGTGTGTGAAACTACATGCTTAACTTCTTCAAAACTAACGATACAACACTGTGTGTGAAACTACATGCTTAACTTCTTCAAAACTAACGATACAACACTGTGTGTGAAACTACGTGCTTAACTTCTTCAAAACTAACGATACAACACTGTGTGTGAAACTATATGCTTAACTTCTTCAAAACTAACGATACAACACTGTGTGTGAAACTACATGCTTAACTTCTTCAAAACTAACGATACAACACTGTGTGTGAAACTACATGCTTAACTTCTTCAAAACTAACGATACAACACTGTGTGTGAAAGTATGTGCTTAACTTCTTCAAAAGTAACGATACAACACTGTGTGTGAAACTACATGCTTAACTTCTTCAAAACTAACGATACTACACTGTGTGTGAAAGTATGTGCTTAACTTCTTCAAAACTAACGATAAAACACCGTGTGTGAAACTATGTGGTTAACTTCTTCAAAACTAACGATACAACACTGTGTGTGAAACTACGTGCTTAACTTCTTCAAAACTAATGATACGACACTGTGTGTGAAAGTATGTGCTTAACTTCTTCAAAACTAACGATACAACACTGTGTGTGAATCTACATGCTTAACTTCTTCAAAACTAACGATACAACACTGTGTGTGAAACTACATGCTTAACTTCTTCAAAACTAACGATACAACACTGTGTGTGAAACTACATGCTTAACTTCTTCAAAACTAACGATACAACACTGTGTGTGAAAGTATGTGCTTAACTTCTTCAAAACTAACGATACAACACTGTGTGTGAAACTACATGCTTAACTTCTTCAAAACTAACGATACAACACTGTGTGTGAAACTACATGCTTAACTTCTTCAAAACTAACGATACAACACTGTGTGTGAAACTACATGCTTAACTTCTTCAAAACTAACGATACAACACTGTGTGTGAAACTACATGCTTAACTTCTTCAAAACTAACGATACAACACTGTGTGTGAAAGTATGTGCTTAACTTCTTCAAAACTAACGATACAACACTGTGTGTGAAACTACATGCTTAACTTCTTCAAAACTAACGATACAACACTGTGTGTGAAACTACGTGCTTAACTTCTTCAAAACTAACGATACAACACTGTGTGTGAAACTACATGCTTAACTTCTTCAAAACTAACGATACAACACTGTGTGTGAAACTACATGCTTAACTTCTTCAAAACTAACGATACAACACTGTGTGTGAAAGTATGTGCTTAACTTCTTCAAAACTAACGATACAACACTGTGTGTGAAACTACATGCTTAACTTCTTCAAAACTAACGATACAACACTGTGTGTGAAACTACATGCTTAACTTCTTCAAAACTAACGATACAACACTGTGTGTGAAACTACATGCTTAACTTCTTCAAAACTAACGATACAACACTGTGTGTGAAACTACATGCTTAACTTCTTCAAAACTAACGATACAACACTGTGTGTGAAAGTATGTGCTTAACTTCTTCAAAACTAACGATACAACACTGTGTGTGAAACTACATGCTTAACTTCTTCAAAACTAACGATACAACACTGTGTGTGAAACTATGTGCTTAACTTCTTCAAAACTAACGATACAACACTGTGTGTGAAACTACATGCTTAACTTCTTCAAAACTAACGATACAACACTGTGTGTGAAACTACATGCTTAACTTCTTCAAAACTAACGATACAACACTGTGTGTGAAACTACGTGCTTAACTTCTTCAAAACTAATGATACGACACTGTGTGTGAAAGTATGTGCTTAACTTCTTCAAAACTAACGATACAACACTGTGTGTGAATCTACATGCTTAACTTCTTCAAAACTAATGATACAACACTGTGTGTGAAACTACATGCTTAAGTTCTTCAAAACTAACGATACAACACTGTGTGTGAAACTACATGCTTAACTTCTTCAAAACTAACGATACAACACTGTGTGTGAAACTACATGCTTAACTTCTTCAAAACTAACGATACAACACTGTGTGTGAAAGTATGTGCTTAACTTCTTCAAAACTAACGATACAACACTGTGTGTGAAACTACGTGCTTAACTTCTTCAAAACTAACGATACAACACTGTGTGTGAAACTACGTGCTTAACTTCTTCAAAACTAACGATACAACACTGTGTGTGAAACTATGTGCTTAACTTCTTCAAAACTAACGATACAACACTGTGTGTGAAACTACATGCTTAACTTCTTCAAAACTAACGATACAACACTGTGTGTGAAACTACATGCTTAACTTCTTCAAAACTAACGATACAACACTGTGTGTGAAACTACATGCTTAACTTCTTCAAAACTAACGATACAACACTGTGTGTGAAACTATGTGCTTAACTTCTTCAAAACTAACGATACAACACTGTGTGTGAAACTACATGCTTAACTTCTTCAAAACTAACGATACAACACTGTGTGTGAAACTACGTGCTTAACTTCTTCAAAACTAACGATACAACACTGTGTGTGAAACTATGTGCTTAACTTCTTCAAAACTAACGATACAACACTGTGTGTGAAACTACGTGCTTAACTTCTTCAAAACTAACGATACAACACTGTGTGTGAAACTACATGCTTAACTTCTTCAAAACTAACGATACAACACTGTGTGTGAAACTACATGTTCTTAACTTCATGAAAACATACCGATACAACACTGTGTGTAGAAACTACGTGCTTAACTTCTTCAAAACTAACGATACAACACTGTGTGTGAAACTATGTGCTTAACTTCATGAAAACTTACCATATAACACTGTATTAGAAACTACGTGCTTAACTTCTTCAAATACTAACGATACCATACTGTGTGTGAAACTAAGTGCATAACTTCATGAAAACTTACCATACAACACTGTATGTAGAAACTACGTGCTTAACTTCTTCAAAACTAAGGATACAACATTGTGTGAGAATATACGTGCTTAACTTCATGAGAACATCCCATATAACACTTTATTAGAAACTACGTGCTTATCTTCTTCAAAACTAACGATACCAACACTGTGTGTGATACTATGTGCTTAACTTCATGAAAACTTACCATATAACACTGCATTAGAAACTACGTGCTTAACTTCTTCAAATCTAACGATACCACACGCTGTGTGAATCTATGTGCTTAACCTCATGAAATCTAACTATATAACACTATATGAGAAACTACATAATTTACTTCATGAAAACTAACGATACAACACAGTATATAAACTACGTGCTTAACATCTCAAAACTAACGATCCAACACTGTGTGTGATACTATGTGCTGAACTTCATGAAAACTTACCATATAACACTGCATTAGGAACTACGTGCTTAACTTCTTCAAATCTAAGGATACCACACTGTGTGTGAATATATGTGCTTAACTTCATGAAATCTAACTATATAACACTATATGAGAAACTACATAATTTACTTCATGAAAACAAACGATACAACTGAGTATATAAAACTATGTGCTTAACATCTTCAAAACTAACGATACAAAACTGTGTGTGAATCTATGTGCTTAACTTCATGAGAATTTCCCATATAGCACTGTATTGGAAACTACGTGCTTATCTTCTTCAAATCTAACGATACCACACTGTGTGTGAGTCTACGTGCTTAACTTCATGAAATCTAACTATATAACACGATATGAGGAACTACATAATTAACTCCATGAAAACTAACGATACAACACAGTATATAAAACTACGTGCTTAACATCTTCAAAACTAACGATACAACACTGTATGTGAAACTATGTGCTTAACTTCATGAGAACTTCCCATATAACATTGTATTAGAAACTACGTGCTTAACTTCTTCAAATCTAACGATACCCCACTGTGCGTGAAAATATGTGCTGAACTTCATGAAATCTAACTATATAACACTATATGAGAAACTACATACTTAACTTCATGAAAACTAACGATACAACACAGTATATAAAACTACGTGCTTAACATCTTCAAAACTAACGATACAACACTGTGTGTGAAACTATGTGCTTAACTTCATGAAAACTTCCCATATAACACTGTATTAGAAACTACGTGCTTAACTTCTTCAAAACTAACGATACAACATGTGTGAGAATATACGTGCTTAACTTCATGGAAACTTACAATACAACACTGTGTGTGAAACTACACGCTTAACTTCGTCAAAACTAACGATACAACACTGTGTGTGAAACAATGTGCTTAACTTCATGAGAACATCCCAGATAACACTGTATTAGAAAGTACGTGCTTAACTTCTTTAAAACTAACGATCCAACACTGTGTGTGAAACTATGTGCTTAACTTCATGAAAACTTACCATATAACACTGCATTAGAAAATACGTGCTTAACTTCTTCAAATCTAACGATACCACACTGTGTGTGAAATTATGTGCTTAACTTCATGAAATCTATCTACATAACACGATATGAGAAACTACATACTTAATTTCATGAAAACTAACGATACAACACAGTATATAAAACTACGTGCTTAACATCTCAAAACTAACGATACAACACTGTGTGTGATACTATGTGCTTAACTTCATGAAAACGTACCATATAACACTGCATTAGGAACTACGTGCTTAACTTCTTCAAATCTAACTATACCACACTGAGTGTGAATATATGTGCTTAACTTCATGAAATCTAACTATATAACACTATATGAGAAACTACATAATTTACTTCATCAAAACTAACGATACAACACAGTATATAAAAGTACGTGCTTAACATCTTCAAAACTAACGATACAACACGGTGTGTGAAACTATGTGCTTAACTTCATTAGAACTTACCATATAACATTGCATTAGAAACTACGTGCTTAACTTCTTCAAATCTAACGATACCACTCTGTGCGTGAAACTATGTGCTTAACTTCATGAAATCTAACTATATAACACTATATGAGAAACTACATAATTAACTTCATCAAAACTAACGATACAACACAGTATATAAAAGTACGTGCTTAACATCTTCAAAACTAACGATACAACACGGTGTGTGAAACTATGTGCTTAACTTCATTAGAACTTACCATATAACATTGCATTAGAAACTACGTGCTTAACTTCTTCAAATCTAACGATACCACTCTGTGCGTGAAACTATGTGCTTAACTTCATGAAATCTAAATATATAACACTATATGAGAAACTACATACTTAATTTCATGAAAACTAACGATACAATACAGTATATAAAACTACGTGCTTAACATCTTCAAAACTAGCGATACAACACTGTGTGTGAAACTATGTGCTTAACTTCATGAGAACTTCCCATATATCACTGTATTAGAAACTACTTGCTTAACTTCTTCAAAACTAACGATACAACATTGTGTGAGAATATACGTGCTTAACTTCATGGAAACTTACAATACAACCCTGTGTGTGAAACTACACGCTTAACTTCGTCAAAACTAACAATACAACACTGTGTGTGAAACAATTTGCTTAACTTCATGAGAACATACCAGATAACACTGTATTAGAAACTACGTGCTTATCTTCTTCAAAACTAACGATCCAACACTGTGTGTGATACTATGTGCTTAACATCATGAAATCTAACTATATAACACTGTATGAGAAACTACATAATTAACTCCATGAAAACTAACGATACAACACTGTATATAAAACTACGTGCTTAACATCTTCAAAACTAACGATACAACACTGTGTGTGAAACTATGTGCTTAACTTCATGAGAACTTCCCATATAACATTGTATTTGAAACTGCGTGCTTAACTTCTTCAAATCTAACGATACCACTCTGTGCGTAAAACTATGTGCTTAACTTCATGAAATCTAACTATATAACACTATATGAGAAACTACATACTTAACTTCATGAAAACTAACGATACAACACTATATATAAAACTACGTGCTTAACATCTTCAAAACTAACGATACAACACTGTTTGTGAAACTATGTGCTTAACTTCATGAGAACTTCCCATATAACACTGTATTAGAAACTACGTGCTTAACTTCTTCAAAACTAACGATACAACATTGTGTGAGAATATACGTGCTTAGCTTCATGGAAACTTACAATACAACACTGTGTGTGAAACTACACGCTTATCTTTGTCAAGACTAATGATACAACACTGTGTGTGAAACAATGTGCTCATCTTCATGAGAACATACCAGATAACACTGTATTAGAAACTACGTGCTTATCTGTTAAGAGAAGCTTTTTCTTTGCTAGCCGCTTTGGTTTATCCCCAGCCAGTCGCCTGGGCTCTGCCGGGCCAGCCTGGTTCTAGATCCACATGAGTCCCAAATAAACACACAGGAGGCTATATTAATTATGAAGCTGTTGGCCTTGCTTGTCTCTTACTGGCTAGCTCTGCCTTAAGTAATTACCCCATAATTGTTAATCTAAGTATGTTTCTTACCGGAGAATAGTTCCCGGCGTCCTATCCCCATGGCGTCACATGTTGACTCTCTGTGTTTCTCCTTCCCAGAATCCTCCTGGACTCCTAGCCCCACCTATCTAGATTCCTATTGGCCAGCAGTAATTTATTAACATATACACAGGACTTCCCCAACATCTCCTCTTTTCTGTTTAAACAAAAAGAAAGGTCTTAACTTTAACATAGTCAAATTGTATATGACAGAACAGTTATCAAGTAAGAACACAGTTACAACATTTTGTCTATTAACATTTAGCAAGATCTAAAGAAAATATCATCCATCCCATGCTTGTGAGTCCAAAGTCCTATATGTAGCTTATCTTTTATCATCACTAAGGAAAACTATAATTATAACTAACTGTCTTCAACTCCATCAAAGACCACAGAAGGATAATATATAAACACTAGGATTGACAGATATCTTACTGCCTGGACAGTCACCCAAAGTTCCTCTGTAACGTTGGGGCATCCATCTTCAGCCCATAGGCCACAATGTGTCTGGAACACTTCTCAGCAAAGCAGGAAATTTCAAACTGTCCATCTGCATTGACAGTCATCATTCATTTTTCTTTGTCCTGCAGAAAGTCTCGTAGACTCTTCATGAAGCAGGAACCCTGTAAGACTGAGTTCATTAGTCACTTTCCTGTGGGTCCTGCATGTCCAGTTTATACAGCAACAGTCATTCTAGGCAAGAGCAGTTTCTTGCCCAAATGGCTAAACTTGCCATGTTGAAAGCAAACTCCATAACAAGTTTCTTCGATGCCCATCTTCCTCTCAGACATAATTGGTGCTGCCAGGAGCAGACATTTCTCATTGTCAAGAAGAACCCTAAACCATTTTAAATGCCATGTTCTGAAGGTCTTTGAGAGGTTTGAAGACTGTCCATCTCAAATATATTTCTGTATATCTAGAAACCTAACTTATGTAACTAGAAATTCTATTATAAGTAACTATCTATAGTCTGTATTCAATTATGCATTACGTTTTAAAAGATCAGTATAAGCACAATACTTAATCAAGAGGAGAAATATAAGCATCACAAAATTGACCTTGATTTTGTCTCAATAAATGAAAAACAATACCCATACCATAATTCCCCTTTTTACCATTAAAAAAGATTGGCTGTGATCACTAGCCAATTATAAACAATCCCATTTAAATGAAAACAAAGATTTATAAACAAGATGGGAATTGGGACGTCGCTCATTCCAAACTGCTTCCTGCTGGAAGGGGGCGCTGTTTATACCATGGGGATCATGACAAAACTCAGAAACCTGTATAAGTCCGTATTTTTGGGGTCTGTAAAGCTGTATCATCTTAGCTGTCTCAGTCGTTGGAACACCTGGTCCACTGCTTCCGGGGGTCTTGGTTCGTGAAACCACAGAAGCCTGGAAGGAATTCTCAGCTTTTCATTTTCTGTAGAAACATAAGCAAATTCTCCTTTTCCAAGTAACATATCCTTATACTTAAATTTTGAGGTCAAGGCATTTTCAAAAGATATAAGTTGTATTAATTTAGCAGCATTTATAAGCAAGTGTACTTTAGTAGCAGTTCCTTCCTGAGCAAGCAAAAAACTGAAAAACACAATAGCGTACAGTATCCAGGCTCTCTGTGTATTTTCCATCTTTACGTGGCTTATTTATTTATCTATTATTACTTTATTTATTTTACTTTTATTTATTTTTCTTTGAGACAGGATTTCTCTTTGGAAATCCGCCTGCCTCTGCCTCTGGAGTAAATCTTACCAGCGTGCGCCACCACAACGCCGGCTTTTGTATTTATATACCACTTTGTCATTTCATTTTCTCTCTCAATCTCACGTATATTTTTAAACACACTGTAAACCTTTAAAGGTTTTGTTCATTCAAGTCTGACTTTACTGTAAATCCTTACGTTTTTCTGGCCACGTGTCTTATCTGTAAAACCTCGGCTGTTTTAAACTGCCATTTCAAGATGGCGGGCTAATCGTGATTCCAGCTTACCGCCTCAGTCCATGCAGACCTCCAGCAAAAGCTGCCACTTCCAGCTGTACGTACACACCTTTCAATCGTTAGCAGAGTCTCTTAAAACAACCTTGCTGGGTTTTTTTTTCTTTTTTATGCCGAGTCAGGAAGACTCCGGTAAGCGAGCCACGTGAATCTCGGCTTGTGGCTAGCAAAACAGAGCACACCTGAGAAAAATGCTGCTACCAAAATCTGTGCTTCTCTCCGTTCTTCTGGTTCTAAAATTCCTTTAAAGCTTTTGTCATTCTGCGTGGAAATTCATGATCCCACTCCTGATCACCATTTTGTTAAGAGAAGCTTTTTCTTTGCTAACCGCTTTGGTTTATCCCCCGCCAGTCGCCTGGGCTCTGCCGCACCAGCCTGGTTCTAGATCCGCATGAGTCCCAAATAAACACACAAGAGGCTATATTAATTATGAAGCTGTTGGCCTTGTTTGTCTCTTACTGGCTAGCTCTGCCTTAAGTAATTAGCCCATAATTGTTAATCTAAGTATGTTTCTTACCGGAGAATAGTTCCCGGCGTCCTATCCCCATGGCGTCACATGTTGACTCTCTTGTCTTTCTCCTTCCCAGAATCCTCCTGGACTCCTAGCCCCACCTATCTAGATTCCTATTGGCCAGCAGTAATTTATTAACATATACACAGGACTTTCCCAACACTTATCTTCTTCAAAACTAACGATCCAACACTGTGTGTGATACTATGTGCTTAACTTCATGAAAACTTACCATATAACACTGCATTAGAAACTACGTGCTTAACTTCTTCAAATCTAACGATACCACACTCTGTGTGAATCTATGTGCTTAACTTCATGAAATCTAACTATATAACACTATATGAGAAACTACATACTTAACTTCATGAAAACTAACGATACAACACAGTATATAAAACTACGTGCTTAACATCTTCAAAACTAACGATACAACACTGTGTGTGAAACTATGTGCTTAACTTCATGAGAACTTACCATATAACACTGTATTAGAAACTACGTGCTTAACTTCTTCAAATCTAACGATACCACACTGTGTGTGAATACTATGTGCTTAACTTCATGAAATCTAACTATATAACACTATATGAGAAACTACATAATTAACTTCATGAAAACTAACGATACAACACAGTATATAAAACTACGTGCTTAACTTCTTCAAAACTAACGATACAACACTGTGTGTGAAACTATGTGCTTAACTTCATGAGAACTTACCATATAACACTGTATTAGAAACTCACGTGCTTAACTTCTTCAAATCTAATGATACCACACTGTGTGTGAAACTATGTGCTTAACTTCATGAAATCTAACTATATAACACTATATGATATAGTACATATTTTTCTTCGTGAACACTAACAATACAACACAGTATGTGAAACTACATGCTTAACATTCTTCAAATCTAACGATCCAACACTGTGTGTGAACCTATGTGCTTAACTTCATGAGAACTTCCCATATAACACTGTATTTGAAACTACGTGCTTAACTTCTTCAAAACTAACGATACAAGACTGTGTGTGATAGTATGTGCTTAACTTCATGAGAACTTACCCTATAACACTGTATTAGAAACTACGTGCTTAACTTCTTCAAATCTAATGATACCACACTGTGTGTGAAAGTATGTGCTTAACTTCATGAAATCTAACTATATTACACTATATGAGAAACTACAAACTTAATCATGAAAACTAACCATACAACACAGTATATAACACTACGTGCTTAACTTCTGCAAAACTACCGATACAACATTGTGTGAGAAAATATGTGCGTAACTACATGGAAACACATACAACACTGTTTGTGAAACTACATGCTTAACATCTTCAAAACTAATGATACAACACTTTGTGTGATACTATGTGCTTAACTTCATGAGAACTTCCCATATTACACTGTATTAGAAACTACGTGCTTACCTTCTTAAAAACTAACGATACAACACTCTGTGACAAACACTGTGCTTAACTTCATGAGAACTTCCCATATAACACTGACTTAGAAACTACGTGCTTAACTTCTTCAAAGCTAACGACACAACACTGTGTGTGATACTATGTGCTTAACTTCATGAGAACTTACCATATATCACTGTATTAGAAACTACCGTGCTTAACTTCTTCAAATCTAATGATACCACACTGTGTGTGAAACAATGTGCTTAACTTCATGAATTCTAACTATAATACACTATATGATATAGTACATAATTTTCTTCGTGAACACTAACAATACAACACAGTATGTGAAACTACATGCTTAACTTCTTCAAATCTAACGATACAACACTGTGTGTGAAACTATGTGCTTAACTTCATGAAATCTAACTATATAACACTATGTGAGAAACTACATACTTAATTTCATTAAAACTAACGAAACAACACAGTATTTAAAACTACGTGCTTAACTTCTTCAAAACTAACGATGCAACATTGTGTGAGAATGTACGTGCTTATCTTCATGGAAACTTACAATACAACAGTGTGTGTGATACTACATGCTTAACTTCTTCAAAACTAACGATACAACACTGTGTGTGATACTATGTGCTTAACTTCATGAGAACTTACCATATAACACTGTATTAGAAACTCAGTGGTTAACTTCTTCAAATCTAATGATACCACACTGTGTGTGAAACCATTTGCTTAACTTCATGAAATCTAACTATATAACACTATATGATATAGTACATACTTTTCTTCGTGAACACTAACAATACAACACAGTATGTGAAAATACATGCTTAAATTCTTCAAATCTAACGATCCAACACTGTGTGTGAACATATTTGCTTAACTTCCTGAGAACTTCCCATATGACACTGTATTTGAAACTACGTGCTTAACTTCTTCAAAAGTAACGATACAAGACTGTGTGTGATAGTATGTGCTTAACTTCATGAGAACTTACCCTATAACACTGTATTAGAAACTACGTGCTTAACTTCTTCAAATCTAATGATACCACACTGTGTGTGAAAGTATGTGCTTAACTTCATGTAATCTAACTATATTACACTATATGAGAAACTACAAACTTAATCATGAAAACTAACGATACAACACAGTATATAACACTACGTGCTTAACTTCTTCAAAACTATAGATACAACATTGAGTGAGAAAATACGTGTGTAACTACATGGAAACCATACAATACTGTTTGTGTAACTACATGCTTAACATCTTCAAAACTAACGATACAACACTTTGTGTGATACTATGTGCTTAACTTCATGAGAACTTCCCATATTACACTGTATTAGAAACTACGTGCTTACCTTCTTAAAAACTAACAATACAACACTCTCTGACAAACACTGTGCTTAAATTCATGAGAACTTCCCATATAACACTGACTTAGAAACTACGTGCTTAACTTCTTCAAAGCTAACAACACAACACTGTGTGTCATACTATGTGCTTAACTTCATGAGAACTTACCATATATCACGGTATTAGAGACTACCGTGCTTAACTTCTTCAAATCTAATGATACCACACTGTGGGTGAAACTATGTGCTTAACTTCATGAAATCTAACTACATAACACTATGTGAGAAACTACATACTTAATTTCATTAAAACTAACGAAACAACACAGTATTTAAAACTACGTGCTTAACATCTTCAAAACTAACGATACAACACTGTGTGTGAAACTATGTGCTTAACTTCATGAGAACTTCCCATACAACATTGTATTAGAAACTATGTGCTTAACTTCTTCAAATATAAAGATACAACACTGTGTGTGAAACTATGTATTTAACTTCATGAAATCTATGTATATAACACTATATGAGAAACTAAATACTTAACTTCATGAAAATTAACGACACAACACAGTATATAAAACTACGTGCTTAACTTCTTCAAAACTAATGATCCAACATTGTGTGAGAATATACTTGCTTAACTTAATGGAAACTTACAATACAACACTGTTTGTGAATCTACATGATTAACTTGGTCAAAAGTAACGATACAACTCTGTGTGTGAAATTATGTGCTTAACTTCATGAGAATTTCCCATATAACACTGTATTAGAAACTACGGGCTTAACTTCTTCAAAACTAACGATACAACACTGTGTGTGATCCTATGTTCTTAATTTAATGAAATCCTACCATATAACACTGCATTAGAAACTACGTGCTTAACTTCTTCAAAACTAACGATACAAGACTGTATGTGAAACTATGTGCTTAAATTCATGAGAACTTTGCATATAACATTGTGTTAGAAACTACATGCTTAACTTCTTCAAATCTCACGATACCACACTTGTGTGAAACTATCTGCTAAACTTCATGAAATCTAACTATAAAACACTATATGAGAAACTACATACTTAACTTCTTGAAAACTAACGATACAAAACAGTATATAAAACTACGTGCTTTACTTCTTCAAAACTAATGATACAACATTGTGTGAGAATATACGTGCTTAACTTCATGGAAACTAACAATACAACACTGCGTGTGAAACTACATACTTAACCTCGTCAAAACTAACGATACAACACTGTGTGTGAAACTACGTGCTTAACTTCATGAAAACTTCCCTTATAACACTGTATTAGAAACTACGTGCTTAACTTCTTCAAAACTAACGATACAACACTCTGTGTGATACTATATGCTTAACTTCATGAAAACCTAACATATAACACTGCATTAGAAACTGCATAATTAATTTCTTCAAATCTAACGATACCACACTGTCTGTGACTATGTACTTAACTTCATGAAATCTAACTATATAACACTATATGAGAAACTACATACTTATCTTCATGAATACTAATGATACAACACTGTATATAACACTACGAGTTTAACTTCTTCAAAACTAACGATAACATTGTGTGAGTATATACGTGCTTATCTTCATGGAAACTTACAATACAACACTGTGTGTGAAACTATGTGTTTAACTTCATGAGAACTTCAGTTATTACGCTGTATTAGAAACTACGTGCTTAACATCTTCAAAACTAACGATACAATACTGTGTGTGAAACTGTGTGCTTAACTTCATGAAAACTTACCTTATAACCCTGCATTAGAAACTACGTGCTTAACTTCTTCAAAACTAACGATACAACATTGTATGAGAAAATACGTGCTTCACTTCAAGGAAACTAACAATAAAACACAGTATGTTAAACTACATAGTTAATATTTCAAAACTAACGATACAAGACTGTATGTGAAACTATGTGCTTAACATCATGAGAACTTCCCATATAACATTGTATTAGGAACTATGTGCTTAACTTCTTCAAATCTAACGATACAACACTGTGTGTAAAACTATGTGCTTAACTTCATGCGACTTTCCATATACCATTGTATTAGAAACTATGTGGTTAACATTAACAAAACTAACGATAAAACACTGTGTGTGAATCTATGTGCTTAACTTCATGAGAATTTCACATATAACACTGTATTAGAAACTACGTGCTTAACTTCTTCAAATCTAACAATACCACACTGTGTGTGAATCTATGTGCTTAACTTCATGAAATCTAACTATATAACACTATGTGAGAAACTACATAATTAACTTCATGAAAACTAACGATACAACACGTATATAAAACTACGTGCTTAACATCTTCACAACTAACGATACAACACTGTGTGTGAATCTACGTGCTTAACTTCATGAGAACTTCCCATATAACACTGTATTACAAACTATGAGCTTAACTTCTTCAAAACTAACGATACAACATTGTGTGAGAATATACGTGCTTAATTTCATGGAAACTTACAATACAACACTGTGTGTGAAACTACACGCTTAACTTCGTCAAAACTAACGATATAACACTGTGTGTGAAACAATGTGCTTAACTACATGAAATCTAACTATATAACACTATATGAGAAACTACATCATTTACTTCATGAAAACTAACGATACAACACAGTATATAAAACTACGTGCTTAACATTCTTCAAAACTAATGATACAACACTGTGTGTGAAACTATGTGCTTAACTTCATGAGAACTTCCCATATAACACTGTATTAGAAACCACGTGCTTAACTTCTTCAAATCTAACGATACCACACTCTGTGTGAATCTATGTGGTTAACTTCATGAAATCAAACTATATAAAACTATATGAGAAACTACATAATTAACTCCATGAAAACTAACCATACAACACAGTATATAAAACTACGTGCTTAACATTTTCAAAACTAAAGATACAACCCTGTGTTTGAAACTATGTGATTAACTTCATGAGAACTTCCCATATAACATTGTATTAGAAACTACGTACTTAACTTCTTCAAAACTATCGATACAACATTGTGTGAGTATATACGTGCTTAACTTCATGGAAACTTACAATACAACACTGTGTGTGAAACTACACGCTTAACTTCGTCAAAACTAACGATACAACACTGTGTGTGAAACAATCTGCTTAACTTCATGAGAACATACCAGATAACACTGTATTAGAAACTACATGCTTATCTTCTTCAAAACTAACGATGCAACACTGTGTGTGATACTATGTGCTTAACTTCATGAAAACAGACCATATAACACTGCATTAGAACCTACGTGCTTAACTTCTTCAAATCTAACGATACCACACTCTGTGTGAATCTATGTGCTTAACTTCATGAAATCTAACTATATAACACTATATGAGAAACTACATAATTAACTCCATGAAAACTAACGATACAACTCAGTATATAAAACCACGTGCTTAACATCTTCAAAACTTACGATACAACACTGTGAGTGAAACTATGTGATTAAATTCATGAGAACTTCCGATATAACCCTGCATTAGAAACTACGTGCTTAACTTCTTCAAAACTAACGATACAACATTGTATGAGAAAATACGTGCTTCACTTCAAGGAAACTAACAATAAAACACAGTATGTTAAACTACATAGTTAATATTTCAAAACTACCGATACAAGACTGTATGTGAAACTATGTGCTTAACATCATGAGAACTTCCCATATAACATTGTATTAGGAACTATGTGCTTAACTTCTTCAAATCTAACGATACAACACTGTGTGTAAAATTATGTGCTTAACTTCATGCGACTTTCCATATACCATTGTATTAGAAACTATGTGGTTAACATTAACAAAACTAACGATAAAACACTGTGTGTGAATCTATGTGCTTAACTTCATGAGAATTTCACATATAACACTGTATTGGAAACTACGTGCATATCTTTTTCAAATCTAACAATACCACACTGTGTGTGAATCTATGTGCTTAACTTCATGAAATCTAACTATGTAACACTATGTGAGAAATTACATAATTAACTCCATGAAAACTAACGATACAACAGTATATAAAACTTCGTGCTTAACATCTTCACAACTAACGATACAACACTGTGTGTGAATCTACGTGCGTAACTTAATGAGAACTTCCCATATAACACTGTATTACAAACTATGAGCTTAACTTCTTCAAAACTAACGATACAACATTGTGTGAGAATATACGTGCTTAATTTCATGGAAACTTACAATACAACACTGTGTGTGAAACTACACGCTTAACTTCGTCAAAACTAACGATATAACACTGTGTGTGAAACAATGTGCTTAACTACATGAAATCTAACTATATAACACTATATGAGAAACTACATCATTTACTTCATGAAAACTAACGATACAACACAGTATATAAAACTACGAGCTTAACATTTTCAAAACTAATGATACAACACTTGTGTGAAACTATGTGCTTAACTTCATGAGAACTTCCCATATAACACTGTAATAGAAACCACGTGCTTAACTTCTTCAAATCTAACGATACCACACTCTGTGTGAGTCTATGTGGTTAACTTCATGAAATCAAACTATATAAAACTATATGAGAAACTACATAATTAACTCCATGAAAACTAACCATACAACACAGTATATAAAACTACGTGCTTAACATTTTCAAAACTAAAGATACAACCCTGTGTTTGAAACTATGTGATTAACTTCATGAGAACTTCCCATATAACATTGTATTAGAAACTACGTACTTAACTTCTTCAAAACTATCGATACACATTGTGTGAGTATATACGTGCTTAACTTCATGGAAACTTACAATACAACACTGTGTGTGAAACTACACGCTTAACTTCGTCAAAACTAACGATACAACACTGTGTGTGAAACAATCTGCTTAACTTCATGAGAACATACCAGATAACACTGTATTAGAAACTACATGCTTATCTTCTTCAAAACTAACGATGCAACACTGTGTGTGATACTATGTGCTTAACTTCATGAAAACAGACCATATAACACTGCATTAGAACCTACGTGCTTAACTTCTTCAAATCTAACGATACCACACTCTGTGTGAATCTATGTGCTTAACTTCATGAAATCTAACTATATAACACTATATGAGAAACTACATAATTAACTCCATGAAAACTAACGATACAACTCAGTATATAAAACCACGTGCTTAACATCTTCAAAACTTACGATACAACACTGTGAGTGAAACTATGTGATTAAATTCATGAGAACTTCCGATATAACACTGCATTAGAAACTACGTGCTTAACTTCTTCAAAACTAACGATACAACATTGTATGAGAAAATACGTGCTTCACTTCAAGGAAACTAACAATAAAACACAGTATGTTAAACTACATAGTTAATATTTCAAAACTAACGATACAAGACTGTATGTGAAACTATGTGCTTAACATCATGAGAACTTCCCATATAACATTGTATTAGGAACTATGTGCTTAACTTCTTCAAATCTAACGATACAACACTGTGTGTAAAACTATGTGCTTAACTTCATGCGACTTTCCATATACCATTGTATTAGAAACTATGTGGTTAACATTAACAAAACTAACGATACAACACTGTGTGTGAATACTATGTGCTTAACTTCATGAGAATTTCACATATAACACTGTATTGGAAACTACGTGCATATCTTCTTCAAATCTAACAATACCACACTGTGTGTGAATCTATGTGCTTAACTTCATGAAATCTAACTATATAACACTATGTGAGAAACTACATAATTAACTCCATGAAAACTAACGATACAACACAGTATATAAAACTACGTGCTTAACATCTTCAAAACTAACGATACAACACTGTGTGTGAATCTATGTGCTTAACTTCATGAGAACTTCCCATATAACACTGTATTACAAACTATGTGCTTAACTTCTTCAAAACTAACGATACAACATTGTGTGAGAATATACGTGCTTAACTTCATGGAAACTTACAATACAACACTGTGTGTGAAACTACACGCTTAACTTCGTCAAAACTAACGATACAACACTGTGTGTGAAACAATGTGCTTAACTTCATGAAATCTAACTATATAACACTATATGAGAAACTACATACATTTACTTCATGAAAACTAACGATACAACACAGTATATAAAACTACGAGCTTAACATTTTCAAAACTAATGATACAACACTGTGTGTGAAACTATGTGCTTAACTTCATGAGAACTTCCCATATAACACTGTAATAGAAACCACGTGCTTAACTTCTTCAAATCTAACGATACCACACTGTGTGTGAGTCTATGTGGTTAACTTCATGAAATCTAACTATATAACACTATATGAGAAACTACATAATTAACTCCATGAAAACTAACCATACAACACAGTATATAAAACTACGTGCTTAACATTTTCAAAACTAACGATACAACACTGTGTGTGAAACTATGTGCTTAACTTCATGAGAACTTCCCATATAACATTGTATTAGAAACTACGTGCTTAACTTCTTCAAAACTAACGATACAACATTGTGTGAGTATATACGTGCTTAACTTCATGGAAACTTACAATACAACACTGTATGTAGAAACTACATGCTTAACTTCGTCAAAACTAACGATACAACACTGTGTGTGAAACAATCTGCTTAACTTCATGAGAACATACCAGATAACACTGTATTAGAAACTACATGCTTATCTTCTTCAAAACTAACGATACAACACTGTGTGTGATACTATGTGCTTAACTTCATGAAAACATACCATATAACACTGCATTAGAACCTACGTGCTTAACTTCTTCAAATCTAACGATACCACACTCTGTGTGAATCTATGTGCTTAACTTCATGAAATCTAACTATATAACACTATATGAGAAACTACATAATTAACTTCATGAAAACTAACGATACAACTCAGTATATAAAACTACGTGCTTAACATCTTCAAAACTTACGATACAACACTGTGAGTGAAACTATGTGCTTAACTTCATGAGAACTTCCGATATAACACTGCATTAGAAACTACGTGCTTAACTTCTTCAAAACTAACGATACAACATTGTATGAGAAAATACGTGCTTACACTTCATGGAAACTAACAATAAAACACAGTATGTTAAACTACATAGTTAATATCTTCAAAACTAACGATACAACACTGTATGTGAAACTATGTGCTTAACTTCATGAGAACTTCCCATATAACATTGTATTAGAAACTATGTGCTTAACTTCTTCAAATCTAACGATACAACACTGTGTGTAAAACTATGTGCTTAACTTCATGCGAACTTTCCATATACCATTGTATTAGAAACTATGTGGTTAACATTAACAAAACTAACGATACAACACTGTGTGTGAATACTATGTGCTTAACTTCATGAGAATTTCACCATATAACACTGTATTAGAAACTACGTGCTTAACTTCTTCAAATCTAACGATACCACACTGTGTGTGAATCTATGTGCTTAACTTCATGAAATCTAACTATGTAACACTATATGAGAAATTACATAATTAACTCCATGAAAACTAACGATACAACACAGTATATAAAACTACGTGCTTAACATCTTCAAAACTAACGATACAACACTGTGTGTGAATCTATGTGCTTAACTTCATGAGAACTTCCCATATAACACTGTATTACAAACTATGAGCTTAACTTCTTCAAAACTAACGATACAACATTGTGTGAGAATATACGTGCTTAACTTCATGGAAACTTACAATACAACACTGTGTGTAGAAACTACATGCTTAACTTCGTCAAAACTAACGATACAACACTGTGTGTGAAACAATGTGCTTAACTTCATGAAATCTAACTATATAACACTATATGAGAAACTACATCATTTACTTCATGAAAACTAACGATACAACACAGTATATAAAACTACGTGCTTAACATTTTCAAAACTAATGATACAACACTGTGTGTGAAACTATGTGCTTAACTTCATGAGAACTTACCATATAACACTGTATTAGAAACTACGTGCTTAACTTCTTCAAATCTAACGATACCACACTGTGTGTGAATCTATGTGCTTAACTTCATGAAATCTAACTATATAACACTATATGAGAAACTACATAATTAACTTCATGAAAACTAACGATACAACACAGTATATAAAACTACGTGCTTAACATCTTCAAAACTAACGATACAACACTGTGTGTGAAACTATGTGCTTAACTTCATGAGAACTTCCGATATAACACTGTATTAGAAACTACGTGCTTAACTTCTTCAAAACTAACGATACAACATTGTGTGAGAATATACGTGCTTAACTTCATGGAAACTTACAATACAACACTGTGTGTGAAACTATGTGCTTAACTTCATGAGAACTTACCATATAACACTGTATTAGAAACTACGTGCTTAACTTCTTCAAATCTAACGATACCACACTGTGTGTGAAACTATGTGCTTAACTTCATGAAATCTAACTATATAACACTATATGAGAAACTACATACTTAACTTCATGAAAACTAACGATACAACACAGTATATAAAACTACGTGCTTAACGTCTTCAAAACTAACGATACAACACTGTGTGTGAAACTATGTGCTTAACTTCATGAGAACTTACCATATAACACTGTATTAGAAACTACGTGCTTAACTTCTTCAAATCTAACGATACCACACTGTGTGTGAAACTATGTGCTTAACTTCATGAAATCTAACTATATAACACTATATGAGAAACTACATAATTAACTTCATGAAAACTAACGATACAACACAGTATATAAAACTACGTGCTTAACATCTTCAAAACTAACGATACAACACTGTGTGTGAAACTATGTGCTTAACTTCATGAGAACTTACCATATAACATTGTATTAGAAACTACGTGCTTAACTTCTTCAAAACTAACGATACAACATTGTGTGAGAATATACGTGCTTAACTTCATGGAAACTTACAATACAACACTGTGTGTGAAACTACATGCTTAACTTCTTCAAAACTAACGATACAACACTGTGTGTGAAACTATGTGCTTAACTTCATGAGAACATCCCAGATAACACTGTATTAGAAACTACGTGCTTATCTTCTTCAAAACTAACGATCCAACACTGTGTGTGATACTATGTGCTTAACTTCATGAAAACTTACCATATAACACTGTATTAGAAACTACGTGCTTAACTTCTTCAAATCTAACGATACCACACTGTGTGTGAATACTATGTGCTTAACTTCATGAAATCTAACTATATAACACTATATGAGAAACTACATAATTTACTTCATGAAAACTAACGATACAACACAGTATATAAAACTACGTGCTTAACATCTTCAAACCTACGATACAACACTGTGTGTGAATCTATGTGCTTAACTTCATGAGAACTTCCCATATAACACTGTATGGGAAACTACGTGCTTATCTTCTTCAAATCTAACGATACGACACTGTGTGTGAATCTATGTGCTTAATTTCATGAAATCTAACTATGTAACACTATATGAGAAACTACAAAATTTACTTCATCAAAACTAACGATACAACACAGTATATAAAACTACGTGCTTAACATCTCAAAACTAACGATACAACACTCTGTGTGAAACTATGTGCTTAACTTCATGAGAACTTCCCATATAACACTGTATTAGGAACTCCGTGCTTAACTTCTTCAAATCTAACGATACAACTCTGTGCGTGAAACTATGTGCTTAACGTCATGAAATCTAACTATATAACACTATATGAGAAACTACATACTTACCTTCATGAAAACTATCGATACAACACAGTATATAAACTACGTGCTTAACATCTTCAAAACTAACGATACAACACTGTGTGTGAAACTATGTGCTTAACTTCATGAGAACTTCCCATATAACAATGTATTAGTAACTACGTGTTTAGCTTATTCAAAACTAACGATACAACACTGTGTGTGATACTATTTGTTTAACTTCATGAAAATTTACCATATAACTCTGCATTAGAAACTACGTGGTTAACATCTTCAAATCTAACGATACCACACTGTGTGTGAAACTATGTGCTTAACTTCATGAAATATAACTATATAACATAATATGAGAATATACATAATTAACTTCATGAAAACTAACGATACAACACAGTATATAAAACTACGTGCTTAACTTCTTCAAAACTAACGATACAACATTGTGTGAGAATATACGTGCTTAACTTCATGGAAACTAACAATACAACACTGTGTGTGAAACTACATGCTTAACTTTGTTAAAACAAAAGATACCACTCTGTGTGTGAAACTATGTGCTTAACATCATGAAATCTAACTATATAACACTATATGAGACACTACATAATTGACTTCATGAAAACTAACGATACACACTGTGTGTGAAACTATGTGCTTAACTTCATGAGAACTTCCCATATAAAACTGTATTAGAAACTACGTGCTTAAATACTTCAAAACTAACGATGCAACTCTGTGTGTGATACTATGTGCTTAACTTCATGAAAACTTACCAAATAACACTGCATTAGAAACTACGTGCTTAACTTCTTCATATCTAACGAAACCACACTGTATGTGAAAATATGTGCTTAACATCATGAAATCTAACTATATAACACTATATGAGAAACTACATAATTAACTTCATGA
The DNA here is from genome assembly GCF_017639785.1 of Mesocricetus auratus. Taxonomy (NCBI): domain Eukaryota; kingdom Metazoa; phylum Chordata; class Mammalia; order Rodentia; family Cricetidae; genus Mesocricetus; species Mesocricetus auratus. The sequence continues at coordinate 35,210 of NW_024434635.1, read as the reverse complement.
AAACTAACGATACAACACTGTGTGTGATACCATGTGCTTAACTTCATGAAATCTTACTATATAACACTATATAAGAAACTACATAATTAACTTCGTGAAAACTAACGATACAACACTGTATATAAAACTACGTGCTTAACTTCTTCAAAACTAACGATTCAACATTGTGTGAGAATATAGGTGCTTACCTTCATGGAAACTTACAATACAACACTGTGTGTGAAACTACATGCTTAACTTCGTCAAAACTAACGATACAACACTGTGTGTGAAACTATGTGCTTAACTTCATGAGAACATCCCATATAAATTTGTATTAGAAACTACGTACTTAACATCTTCAAAACTAACGAGACAACACTGTATGTGAAAATATGTTCTTAACATCATGAGAAATTCGCATATAACATTGTATTAGAATGTATGTGCTTAATTTCTTCAAATCTAACGATACAACACTGTGTGTGAAACTAAGTGCTTAACTTCATTAAATCTAACTATATAACATTATATGACAAACTACACAATTACCTTCATGAAACTAACGATACAACACAGTATATAAAACTACGTGCTTAACTTCTTCAAAACGAACGATACAACATTGTGTGAGAATATACGTGCTTAACTTCATGGAAACTTACAATACAACTCTGTGTGTGAAACTACAGGCTTAACTTCGTCGAAACTAACGATACAACACTGTGTGTGAAACTATGTGCTTAACTTCATGAGACTTCTCATATAACACTGTATTAGAAACTAAGTGCTTAACTTCTTCAAAACTAACGATACAACACTGTGTGTGATACTATGTGCTTAACTTCATGAAATCTAACTATATAACACCATATGAGAAAATACTTACTTAACTTCATGAAAACTAACGATACAACAAAGTATATAAAACTACGTGATTAACTTCTTCAAAACTAACGATACAACATTGTGTGAGAATATACAGGCTTAACTTCATGGAAACTTACAATACAACACTGTGTGTGAAACTACATGCTTACCTTCGTCAAAACTAACGATACAACACTCTGTGTGAAACTATGTGCTTAACATCATGAGAACTTCCCATATAACACTGTGTTAGAAACTGCGTGCTTAACTTCTTCAAAACTAACGATACAACATTGTGTGAGAACATACGTGCTTAACTTCATGGAAGCTTACAATACAACACTGTGTGTGAAACTACATGCTTTACTTCGTCAAAACAAAAGATACCACGCTGTGTGTGAAACTATGTGCTTAACATCATGAAATCTAACGATATAACACTATATGAGAAACAATATAATTGAGTTCATGAAAACTAACGATACAACACTATATATAAAACTACGTGTTTAACATCTTCAAAACTAACGGTACAACATTGTGTGAGAATATACGTGCTTAACTTAACTACATGGAAACTTACAATACAACAATGTGTGTGAAACTACATGCTTGACTTCGTCAAAACTAACGATACTACACTGTGTGTGAAACTATATGCTTAACATCATGAGAAATTCCCATACAACATTGTATTAGAATCTATGTGCTTAATTTCTTCAAATCTAACGATACAACACTGTATGTGAAACTATATGCTTAACTTCATGAAATCTAACTATATAACACTGTATGAAAAACCACATAATTAAAATCATAAAACCTAATGATACAACACAGTATATAAAACTACGTGCTTAACTTCTTCAAAACTCACGATACAACATTGTGTGAGAATATACGTGCTTAATTTCATGGAAACTTTCAATACAACAGTGTGTGTGAAACTACAAGATAAACTTCGTCAAAACTAACGATACCACACTGAGTGTGAAACTATTTGCTTAACTTCATGAGACTTCCCTTATAACAATTTATTAGAAATTACGTGCTTAACTTCTTCAAAACAAACGATACAACACTGTGTGTGATACTATGTGCTTAACTTCATGAGAACATCCCATATACCACTGTTTTAGAAACTACTTGTTAACTTCTTCAAATCTAACGATACCACACTGTGTGTGGGTCTATATGCTTAAATTCATGTAATCTAGCAATATAACACTATATGAGAAACTACATAATTAACTTCATGAAAACCAACGATACAACACTCTATACAAAACTACGTGCTTAACATCTTCAAAACTAACGATACACACTATGTGTGAAACTATGTGCTTAACATCATGAGAACTTCCCATATAACATTGGTTTAGAAACTATGTGCTTAAATTCTTCAAATCTAACCATAAAACACTGTGTGTGAAGCAATGTGCTTAACTTCATGAAATCTCAGTATATAACACTATATGAGAAACTACATACTTGACTTCGTGAAAACTAACGATACAACACAGTATGTAAAACTACGTGCTTAACTTCTTCAAAACTAACGATACAGCATTGTGTGAGAATGTACGTGCTTAACTTCATGGAAACTTACAATACAACACTGTGTGTGAAACTATGTGCTTAATATCATGAGAAATTCCCATATAACATTGTATTAGAATCTATGTGCTTAATTTCTTCAAATCTAACGATACAACACTGTATGTGAAACTATGTGCTTAACTTCATGAAATCTAACTATATAACACTGTATGAGAAACTACATACTTAAAATCATGAAAACTAACGATACAACACAGTATATAAAACTATGTGCTTAACTTCTTCAAAACTAACGATACAACATTGCGTGAGAATATACGTGCTTAACTTCATGGAAACTTACAATACAAAATTGTGTGTGAAACTACATGCTTAACTTCGTCAAAACTAACGATACAACACTTTGTGAGAAACTATATGCTTAACTTCATCAGAACATCCCATATAACACTATATTAGAACCTAAGTGCTTAACTTCTTCAAAAGTAACGATACAACACTGTGTGTGAATGTATGTGGTTAACTTCATGAAAACTTACCATATAACACTGCATTAGAAACTACGTGCTTAACTTCTTCAAATATAACGATGCCACACTGTGTGTGAATCTATGTGCTTAAATTCATGTAACCTAGCTATATAACACTATATGAGAAACTACACACTTAACTTCATGAAAACTAACGATACAACACAGTACATAAAACTACGTGCTTAACTTTTTCAAAACTAACGATACAACACTGTGTGAGAATATGCGTGCTTAACTTCATGCAAACTTAAATGCAACACTGTGTGTGAAACTACATGCTTAACTTCGTCAAAACTAACGATACAACAATGTGTGTGAAACTATGTGCTTTACTTCATGAGAACTTCCCATACAACATTGTATTAGAAACTACGTGCTTAACTTCTTCAAATCTAACTATACCACACTGTGTGAGAATCTATTTGCTTACCTCATGAAATCTAACTATATAACACTATATGAGAAACTACATAATTTACTTCATGAAAACTAACGATACAACACAGTATATAAAACTACGTGCTTAATGTCTTCAAAACTAACGATACAACACTGTGTGTGAAACTATGTAGTTAACTTCATGAGAACTTCCCCTACAAAACAGTATTAGAAACTTCGTGCTTAAGTTCTTTAAAACTAACGATACAACATTGTGTGAGAATATACGTGCTTATCTTCATGGAAACTTACAATACAACACTGTGTGTGAAATTACATGCTTAACTTTGTGAAAACTAATGATACAACACTGTGTGTGAAACTATGTGCTTAACTTCATGAGAACATCCCATATAACACTGTATTAGAAACTACGTGCTTAACTTCTTCAAAACTAACGACACTACACTGTGTGTGATACTATGTGCTTAAATTCAGGAAATCTAACTATATAACACTATATGAGAAATTACATAATTTACTTCATGAAAACTAACGATACAACACAGTATATAAAACTACGTGCTTAACATCTTCAAAACTAATGATACAACACTGTGTGTGAAACTATGTGCTTAACTTCATGAGAACATCCTATATAACAACGTATTAGAAACTAAGTTCTTAACTTATTCAAAACTACCGATAGAACACTGTGTGTGATACTGTGTGCTTAACTTCATGAAAACTTACAATGTAACACTGCATTAGAAACTACGTGCTAAACTTATTCAAATCTAATGAGACCACACTGTGTGTGAATCTATGTGCTTAACTTCATGAAATCTAACTATATAACACTATATGAGAAACTACATAATTAACTTCATGAAAACTAACGATACAACACAGTATATAAAACTACGTGCTTAACTTCTTCAAAACTAACGATACAACATTGCGTGAGAATATACGTGCTTACCTTCATGGAAACTTACAATACAACACTGTGTGTGAAACTACATGCTTAACTTCGTGAGAACTAACGATACAACATTGTGTGTGAAACTATGTGCTTAACTTCATGAGAACATCCCCTATAACACTGTATTAGAAACTACGTGCTTAACTTCTTCAAAACTAACGATACAACACTGAGTGTGATACTATGTTCATAACTTCATGAAAACTTACCATATAACAATGTATTAGAAACTGCGTGCTTACTTTCTTCAAATCTAACGATACCACACTGTGTGTGAATCTATGTGCTTAACTTCATGAAATCTAACTATATAACAGTATATGAGAAACTACATAATTAACACCATGAAAACTAACAATACAACACAGTATATAAAACTACATGCTTAACATCTTCAAAACTAACGATACAACACTGTGTGTGATAATATGTGCTTAACTTCATGAGACCTTACCATATAACATTGTATTAGAAACTATGTGCTTAACTTCTTCAAATCTAACGATACCACACTGTGTGTGAAACTATGTGATTAACTTCATGAGAACATCCCATATAACACTGTATTAGAAACTACGTGCTTAACTTCTTCAAAACTAACGACAGTACACTGTGTGTGATACTATGTGCTTAACTTCATGAAATCTAACTATATAACACTATATGAGAAATTACGTAATTAACTTCATGAAAACTAACGATACAACACAGTATATAAAAGTACGTGCTTAACATCTTCAAAACTAACGATACAACACTGTGTGTGAAACTATATACTTAACTTCATGAGAACTTCCCATATAACATTGTATTAGAAACTATGTGCTTAACTTCTTCAAAACTAACGATACAACACTCTGTGTGATACTATGTCCTTAATTCATGAAAACTTACCATATAACACAGCATTAGAAACTACGTGCTTACCTTCTTCAATTCTCACGATACCACACTGTGTGTGAAACTATGTGCTTAACTCCATGAGAACTTTCCATATAACATTGTATTACAAAATACGTGCTTAACTTCTTCAAAACTAACAACACAACACTGTGTGGGATACTATGTGCTTAACTTCATGAAATCTAACTATATAACACTATGTGAGAAACTACATAATTTACTTCATGAAAACTAACGATACAACACAGTATATAAAACTATGTGCTTAACATCTTCAAAACTAACGATACAACACTGTGTGTGAAACTATGTGCTTAACGTCATGAGATTTTCCCATATAACATTGGATAAGAAACTATGTGCTTTACTTCTCCAAAAATACCGATACAAACCTGTGTGTGATAATATGACCTTAATTCATGAAAACGTAACATACAACACTTCATTAGAAACTACGTGCTTAACTTCTTCAATTCTAACGATACCACCATGTGTGTGAAACTATGTGCTTAACTTCAAGAAATCTAACTATATAACACTATATGAGAAAATACATACTTAACTTCATGAAAACTAACGACACAACACAGTATATAAAACTACGGGCTTAACATCTTCAAAACTAACGATACAACACTGTGTGTTAATCTATGTGCTTAACTTCATGAGATCTTCCCATATAACATTGTATTAGAAACTATGTGCTTAACTTCTTCAAATCTAACGATACAACACTGTGTGTGAAACTATGTGCTTAACTTCCTGAGAACTTCCCATATAACACTGAATTAGAAACTTCATGCTTAACTTCTTCAAAACTAACGATACAACATTGTGTGAGAATATACGTGCTTATCTTCATGGAAACTTACAATACGACACTGTGTATGAATCTATATGCTTAACTTCGTGAAAACTAACGATACAACACTGTGTGTGAAACTATGTGCTTAACTTCTTAAAAACTAACGATACAACACTGTGTGTGAACTATGTGCTTAACTTCGTCAAAATTAACGACACAACAATGTGTCTGAAACTATGTGCTTTACTTCAGGAGAACTTCCCATATAACACTGTATTAGAAACTACCTGCTTAACTTCTTCAAAACTAATGATACAACATTGTGTGGGAATATACGTGCTTAATTTAATGGAAACTTACAATACAACACTGTGTGTGAAACTACATGCTTAACTTCGTCAAAACTAACGATACAAAACTGTGTGTGAAACTATGTGCTTAACTTCTTCAAAATTACGACACAACACTCTGTGTGATACTATGTGCTTAACTTCATGAAATCTAACTATATAACACTATATGAGAAACTACATAATTTACTTCATGGAAACTAACGATACAACACTGTGTGTGAATCTATGTGCTTAACTTCATGAAAACTTCCCTTATAATATTGTATTAGAAACTATGTGCTTAACCTCTTCAAATCTAACGATACAACACTGTGTGTGAAACTATGTGCTTAACTTCATGAAATCTAACTATTTAACACTATATGAGAAACTACATAATTAACTCCATGAAAACTAACGATACAACACAGTATACAAAACTACGTGCTTAACATCTTCAAAACTAACGATACAACATTGTGTGAGAATATGCGTGCTTAACTTCATGGAAACTTACAATACAACACTGTGTGTGAAACTACACGCTTAACTTCGTAAAAATTAACGATACAACACTGTGTGTGAAACTATGTGCTTAACTTCATGAGAACTTCCCATACAACATTGTATTAGAAACTACGTGCTTAACTTTTTCAAAACTAAGGATACCACACTGTATTTGAATCTATGTGCTCTACCTCATGAAAGCTAACTATACAACACTATATGAGAAACTCCATACTTAACTTCATGAAAACTAACGATACAACACAGTATATACAACTACGTGCTTAACATCTTCAAAACTAACGATACAACACTGTGTGTAAAACTATGTGCTTAATTTCATGAGAACTTCCCTTATAGGAGTGTATTAGAAACTACGTGCTTAATTTCTTCAAAACTAACGATACAACACTGTGTATCATACTATGTGCTTAACTTCATGAGAACATCCCATATAACACTGTATTAGAAACTACGTGCTTAACTTCTTCACATCAAACGAAACCACACTGTGTGTGAATCTATGTACTTAACTTCATGAAATCTAACTATATAACACTATATGAGAAACTACATTATTAACTCCATGAAAACTAACAATACAACGATGTCCCGCGCTACCGTCTCGCCAGCAAGAACGACGCAGAACACTCGGATCCTTCTGCAGTAAAGCTTTAATGCATCTTGAGAGATAGATGATCAGCTTCTTAGAGGGAGACCCCAAGCTAAGAAACCCAGCCCCTTATATAAGCCTAGGAGCTCCGAGTGAGACGTGTAGAGCCGGGATTGGTGGTTTGCACAACATCCCAGATGACGCCACGGGACAGGCACAGCTTAAACGGTTAACTCCAACTGACAGCAGATGTCAGCGCCATCTTCTAACGGCAATAGCGATAGCGAGGGCGGCTCCTCACATCTCCCCCTATTCATTTATTTTTGAAGCAATAGGACACCCACAACTTTGGAGTGGAGATAGAGGTCAAATCCCCATGTGCAAATTCGGAACATGTACAAAGCTCCTCTCCAGGGTCTTATCCCCAGAGAGAGCCCTGACCAGTCCGATGTCGTTTTTCTGGGGGAAGGAGATCATGACATAGAACCTTCATGCAAGATGACTTATCTCCCAGGAGAAAGTCGTTATACCGCAGACCTCTCCTGTGCACTGCTTAGCCGTGCAACTCCTTGGGCTGCTGAAGCCTACCCACTCTATCCCGTGCAATGAGACTAGCCTCGTGGGGTGCAAGAGCTGGGAGGCCAGCGACCTATTGCTTTAACATGGTTAACCAAATGTCAGGGAGGCTCCGTGTTCTAAGGCAGCAAGTGCTTGTGCCACCACCACTTTGTCTCTTTTGTTTGGGCTCTGAGCTTACACACCATCCAAAGCATCAACACTATTCCACAGCAGAGAACTAGGCTAAATGATCCTACCCCCACCCATTCCTTAAAATAAGAAAATGCAGATGAAATCCAGGAGGAGAGGCCTTCCATCAGAGAAAGATCCAGATGCGTCGAATTCACTTGCAGGATCGCCATTCTCAACTCACGGAGTGTCTGCTCAAACTCAAAAGTCCAATTCTGTAATAAATGTTGAGACAGAGCTTGTGACAGGTTAGCTGCTCTTGTAAAATTCTCATATTGTACTGAAGTGACACAAAGGCCAGGCAACTTTTGTTCACATCCCAATTGGGCCATCTGCCACAATATATCCAATTGTTCCTGAACCAAATTAACCTGTTGGTTTATCAACATCAGGCCTCCTTGTATCTGAGAATTGGCAGTGGCCTGTTTATCTAGGACCATGGTCACAGTGGCCTATAGTTCATTAATGGTTTGAGTTGTCTGCACAGTGGCAGAAAGTGCAAGGGCCGAGGCGGTAACCGAAGCAGGAACCGCGGCGGTGGCTATCAGGCCCACAATAATAGCAGAGATCCCAAAAATCTCGCTTTTCCCTAAACAAACTCAAATTACTTGGCGTCTCAACAGGAACTGGAACAAATCGAGGCATGCGCATTACCAAAGCAAAAGGGTGCTTAATAGCATCCCAGCATAATGCATAAAAACAATTCTAAGCAGAGCAATTTATTTTTTTCTGATTCTTACCTAAGGTATCATTACTCACAACCCAAATAAAGGGCAGCCGAATAATTAGTTCTCTTAAAAGGGGTATACATAACATTGGAGGAGGACCAATCAGATGATCCAGAGCTCTGTCCCTCACTCAGACTGTTGCCTAATGCCCCTTTCCAATCAAAAGTAATCTGTCCCTTCTCACTATCATAGGAGAAAGATCAGTACAGCTTCCATTAATTCAAAAGGATTAGCATTAGATCTTTCTGGATCCATATGAATAAAATTATCCTTTAATGAAGAAATCACAGTAAAGCACAAGCTTCCTACCAATGACAAGGTTCTCTCATCCTGAAAACTCTGTATCTGAGGATCTAAAGGCAAAAAGGCAAACCCCAACTCTCTATTAGTTGTGAAAAATCTAGGGAACACCTGGGCATTCTGCATCACTGGCATCGGTAAGGGGAAGGTAGACATGATGGCCCACCGTAACTTTCCCATCATACTAGGAACCATCATCCCGAGTAGGAGAGTCTTCATCACCCACTTGGCCTCCATCCTTCTTATTCTGGAGTTGTGAAGGAGCTCTTCGAGTGAGTCTTTCAGGGATCCACAGGGGGTTTTCTTCCTCCTGTGGAAAAACACACACAGCTCCCCTGGATCTTATAAGAATAGGATCCGGGCCTTTCCAGAGATCAGTCAAGACATCTTTCCATTTTACCATTTCTTTTGGCCTATCAGGCTCTAAACTGTGGCGATCGGCCGCAGTGTGGCCTTGGGCATCAGAGTTCAAGAAATTAAGGGTAAAAAGTGCCATGGATACAGCAACTCTTGGTACCAAGGGTAGAACATCCTCAATACTCCCCTTTTGTTTAATCAGATATGATTTGAGTGTACGATGGGCACGTTCCACAATGCCCTGTCCTTGAGGGTTATAAGGTAGGCCAGTTAGATGGGTAACATCCATTTGCCGACAAAACTGTCGGAATTTTTGAGAGGTATATGCTGGTCCATTGTCTGTTTTTAAAATTCTGGGTTTTCCCCAAGCACTCCAGGCCTCAAGGCAATGTTGAATCACATATGAGGCCTTTTCCCCTGTTAGGGGTGTGGCGAACATTACGCCAGAACAGGTGTCAACAGAAACATGAACATATTGAAGCCTTCCAAAAGAGGGAATATGAGTAACATCCATCTGCCACATCTGCAATGGTCTAATGCCACGTGGGTTTATTCCCATGTGGGGAGTAGGTAAGAATTCGCAGCAATTCTGGCATTGAGTAACAATTTCCCTAGCCTCTTTCCTGGATAGAGCAAAACGACTGCGCAAGGTCTCAGCCGTCACATGAAAGCGCTGATGGAATTCTTTTGCTGCTTGTGCATGGGTAGACAAGGCAGCGGCCACCAGCTTTGTAGCCTTGTCCGCTAAGTCATTCCCTAAGGACATGGGACCTGGGAGTCCAGAATGTGCTCGGACATGGGTAATGAAAACAGGAAATCTCCTATTTAACAAGGCAGCTTGTATCTTTTGAAAGATGTTAGCAACTCTGCTGGAGGATCTTATTATTCCAGCTATCTCAAGGAGATTAACTGCATTAACCACATAAGAGGAATCTGATACAATATTGAGGGGTCCTGGAAAAGCCTCAAGAACCTCCAGTACTATCAGACATTCTACAACTTGAGGTGAAGTTGCATTATATTGTTTAGATATAACCCTATCCTTGACCACATAAGCTCCCATACCAGTTTTTGATCCATCAGTGTACACCACAGTCCCATCTGGGAGTGGGTCTTTAGCTGTCACTTGTGGAAACACTATAGCCTGGTTTAGGGCAAACTGTAAAATTGGATGCTTTGGAAAATGATTATCAATTTGTCCTGAAAAGGAAGTAACTAAAACTGCCCAATCACTAGATGTGGCTGCCAAGGTCTGAACTTGTGCAGCAGTATAAGGCACAATCAAGGAATCAGGATCCCTGCCAAAATGTGTAACAGCTGCTTTTATTCCGCGAAGCGCGAGCTGTGCAACAGCATCAGGGTACCAGTCAATAATCTTAGCAGGGGAAGCATTTGGATGAATCCAAAGTAATGGTCCATGTTGCCACAGGACTGCAGTTGGCAATTGAGCTGTCTTAAAAACACACAGATTAAAAGGTAGTGACTCCTCAATACGTTGTAATTGTGCTTCCTGTAAGGCCTCTTCCACCATCTGTAAGGCTCGGTGGGCAGCAGGGGTAAATTTTCTGGGTGAGGAGATATGAGGCTCACCCTCCAGGAGATCGAAGAGGGGTTTTAGATCAGCAGATGGAATTTTTAAAAAGGGCCTCAACCAATTTATATCTCCCAGAAGTTTCTGAAAATCATTTAATGTTTGTAAGTGGTCTTTGCGAATTTCTATTTTCTGAGGAACTATATTTTTGGGAGTAATCATTGAGCCCAAAAAGAGGCCTGTATCTGCAATTTGAACCTTTTCTGAGGCAATCTCTAATCCCCACTGTTTTAATTCAGCCACCAGCATGGGGAAAGCCTTTGTAAAACATCTAACTCTTTGTGACAAATAAGAATATCGTCCATATAATGGATAACGATTAAAGATGTAAATTGCTTCCTAATTGGCTCCAAAGCCTCCTGCACATACAGCTGACATATTGTTGGGCTATTGGCCATGCCTTGCGGCAGTACCTTCCACTGAAATCTCTTGTCTGGTTCCATATGATTAAGAGAAGGGATAGTGAAGGCAAACCTTGGTCTATCCCGTGGGTAAAGTGGAATAGAGAAGAAACAATCCTTAATATCTATAATAATAAGCTTCCAATCTTGAGGGAGTGCAGAAAGCAAAGGAAGGCCTCTTTGAACAGGGCCAAAAAGATGCATCTGATTGTTAATGGCCCGCAGGTCTTGGAGTAATCTCCACTTCCCAGATTTCTTCTTAATAACAAAAATTGGTGTATTCCATGGGGAGGTAGAAGGCTCTAGATGCCCCAGCCGTTCCTGTTCTTGCACTAATCTTGTGACAGCCTCTAATTTTTCAGAGGATAGAGGCCATTGAGAGACCCATAACGGCTCCTCTGTTTTCCATGGTATGGGTCGTGAAGCCTCAACGGCCCCTAAATAAAACCCAGTCCTTTTCTACCCCGATTTCCGTGTTGCGTAATGGGTTTTATTCTGCCTTGTTCTTGCCTACCCAAGCCTCTACCCTTTGTATACCCCATCTTTGCCATAATGGCTGATGCCTGGGGGAGTATTCATTAGTTAGGGTCATGCCCATGGCTTGTAACACATCCCGTCCCCATAAATTTACAGGGAGTGGCAACACATAGGGGGTAAAACATCCCTGTTTGCCCTCAGCATTCCGTCAGGTTAAGGCTGAGGCACTGATGGCAGGAGAGGACTGGTATCCAAGACCTTGTAGAGAATGAGATGAAACAACAGTGGGCCAAGACTTCGGCCACCAATGGAGTGAAATAATGCTTTTGTCTGCTCCCGTATCCATTATCCCTTCAAATTCTTTTCCATTAATTAACAATTTTATTGTAGGTCTCTCATTTAGGGGTATAGCCAGATAGGCTGAATCACTTCCAGAAGATCCCATAGCCCTTTTTTGTAAAGTGTAGGTTTCTCCATCCCCGAGGGAGGGCAGCAACACCAGTTGTGCAATTCTATCTCCCTGCTTTATAGAAAATACGCCCCGAGGGCTAGAACAGAGAACTTGAATCTCCTCTTTATGATACGGGTCAACAATTCCAGGATATATAATGAGTCCCTGTAAAGTTAAGGAGCCACGGCCCAGAATAAGCCCAATGGTGGCAGGGGGCAAAGGTCCAGGGGAATGGACTGGGACCGGTTGAACATTCATTTGGGGCATGAGTAAGAAGTCGGAGGCGGCACGCAAGTCCATTCCGGGGTTCCTCGGAAACCTCTACTTCCTCTTGATTGCTTTTCTGAAATTGGTTCCCATATTTCTGAGGGCCCTGGGACCATGGGCCCCGTGACCCGTTTTTTGATTGGGGTACCTTGGGTTCTTCAATAGGGGGCAGAAGCCTCCCTTTTACATCCCGGACTGACCTGCATTCGTTAGCCCTATGATAACCTTTACCACAACGATGGCAAAGCTTCGATTCTCTTGTTCTTTCAGGGGCTTGACAATCTTTCTTAAGGTGCCCCATTCTCCCACAATTAAAACAAGCTTTTCGACTAGATAAATCTCTATACCTGTGCGTTTGTAAAATGGCGGCAGCTAGTCCTGCATTGGTTAGGGGTCCCCCCAGCTCCCTGCACACTCTGAGCCAATCTTGCAAACCTTTGCTATTGCGAGGGGCGATAGCCGCTCGACATTCCTGGGTTCCTTGTTCATAGACAAGTTGCTCAATCAGGGGCATAGCTTGTTCTGAATCACCAAAGATGCGACTGGCGGCCTCTGTCATTCTGGCCACAAAGTCTGAAAATGGCTCTTGGGGTCCTTGGACAATCTTTGTAAGGTGTCCACTGGACTCTCCCTTTTTGTGAGGGCCTTCCATGCTTTAATAGCGGCGGCCGACACCTGACCATAGACACCCCAGATGTAGTTGGTTTGATTAAGGGCATGTTGACCCTGACCTGTCAGCATTTCAAATGTCCACTGCCTCTGATTCTCATCTTCAGCCGTGGCATTAACTCTAGCTTGTGCCTGGGCTGCATCATACCAGAGAGCCTTCCATTCCATGTATTGTCCCATGTTGGGAAGCACTGCTTTCACTGTCGTCTGCCAGTCAGTGGGAGTCATGGCAAAATTAGCAAGCCTTTCCACCTGTAATGTGGTAAAGTTAGCATTGACCCCATAATTACGAACGGATTCGGCCAATTCTTTGATTTGATTGTAATCTACAGGGGTATGTACTCTTCCGCCTTCCACATTCTCGAATACTGGAAAAGCTACTTGTATTTTTCTCCGTTCCTCTAAAGGTAAAAAGGAGTCAGTACCAGTATTCAGCCGAAGCTCATACTGCGGAGGCGCTGAGGGGCGTGAGCCCGCCGGATTTATAGGCGGTGGCCTCACATTCATTTTTGTTTTCAGTGGCCGGTGTCTTTCAGGGTGATATCTTTCTTCCTCATACCGTGCCACCTCCTCCTCTAGACCACCTTCTTCGCTAGAATACAGAGTGTCAGAATCAGAATTATCTAGCTCCAAGGCTTCTAGCTCTACTGTAGGGTATAGACTAGATTCTGGCTTTTTCTTTTTCTTAGACTTGTTAGGGGGTGAATGATCACTCCCTTCTCTCTCTCCCCTTTCTTAACTTCTTGGGGAGGGCCTTTTTTCTTAGACATGTCTTTCCTTTTGCGAGCTCCCATTCTCTCACTCCGTTCAGTTTCTGACATGCTATCCTGAACTTCCTCTAAGGTTCCCTGACTTTCTATTATAGCAGGGTGACAGGCCTCATCCTCCAAGCAGTTTTTAACTAGCTTCCAAATGGCTTTGGTACCTAAGTGGAGATCTCCTTCTGCATGCTTCCTGTCTAGTTCTTTACCTAGCTTGTTCCATGAGGCCACAGTGAGGGACCCGGAACAAGCATACCATGGTGCCACTCTATCTACCTCCTTCACAAAATTTTGAAGTGTTCGTGGTGCAATTTTAAGATCTCTTTGTTTTAGCACAGTCTGTAGGGCAGTAACCACTGACTGTGACAACCCCATCGCGCTAGCGGCTTATCTAAAAAACGGCGCTCAACTCCGTTACCAGACTGACAGCACCAGACTGACAGCACCAGACTGACAGCACCAGACTGACAGCACCGTTCTGTCAGCACCAGCCACGATGAAGGAGAAGGACAAACAGGACTAGCACCAAAGCCTCCACTGACCCGTCCCACGGTGATGACAAACTAAGGCCAAAGTCGAGAAAGGGGTGTTCAGGATAAAGCATACCTCTCTGAACTTACGTCCCTGCAGTTCTGAATCCGCCCCGTCTTCCGAGGGGTCTCCCGCGGCGCCAGCGATGTTGAAGAGTTCCCGGGTTTCGGCACCAGATGTCCCGCGCTACCGTCTCGCCAGCAAGAATGACGCAGAACACTCGGATCCTTCTGCAGTAAAGCTTTAATGCATCTTGAGAGATAGATGATCAGATTCTTAGAGGGAGACCCCAAGCTAAGAAACCCAGCCCCTTATATAAGCCTAGGAGCTCCGAGTGAGACGTGTAGAGCTGGGATTGGTGGTTTGCACATCACCCCAGATGACGCCACGGGAGAGGCACAGCTTAAATGGTTAACTCCAACTGACAGCAGATGTCAGCGCCATCTTCTAACGGCAATAGCGATAGCGAGGGCGGCTCCTCACATAATGATCCTATAAAAATGGCTTCAAGGGACAGCAGCCCCTTTGCTCGGTGATACAATCACATCAGGATTACCAAGAGCACGATTCTTAATGGACGATTCTACACTGACACAATTTCACTATTTCTCTGAATATGTTACCTAAGAATTGGATTTTCTAATGACTTATTTAGAAAAACAGCTCATGCTTCATGAACATTTGCAGAAATGAGGCCTGAAATTGAGTGATTTGTGAAGGGTCCACACCCTCACTCAATTCCAAGTTTGGCAGCCATGATAGACTACAGGAAAGACATGTGGACCACTAACACAAGGTAACTCCATATTGTCTGACCTCCCGTAACCTGGGGCCAAACCTGAACACAAAATCCAGACTCCCCCTAACCTCCAAGATACTTGGTTCCTGGCAACAGATTGGCCAAAAGGAAAATCCAGTGTAGAACAAAACTTCCCCTGTCGTCTCCAGGATATAGTTCTGTAAAGTACAGTTATCTATGGACAAGTGGCCAAGTGAAAGTAAAAAGACAAAGCCACAGGAATCACAGAATGTTCCCGTTCAGATCGGACCAGTGAACAGAATGTGTACACCGGAAGTTCCTGCAAAATCATGACTTTGACAAATTCTCCTAATTGTTCCCAAATGTCGGCCAAACAGAAAGCATCCCCTAACTATTGATGAAACCTTGGAGATTTGTCTTTACAACCTAGCTGTTAGTTGGCCAGTAACTTCACTCCCACTGGATGGGATCCATGTCATGGGTGGATAAAATAATAAAACCTTGCTTTTGTAATTCTGAGGGTCTCTCTCCCTTGTGATCTTTGGGAATTTTCAAGACTTGGGAACAAAACTTGTCTTTGTTCGGAATGTCATTGAACAAGTACTGATGTTTCCTTAACTTCATTTCTCTAAGTGATGGCAATTAGTGTTTTTCAATGGTTATCATATACAATTTTGAGATGCTAAAACAATGTATTTCAGGTGACATGGTCAGCTCTTCGCAATGGATAATGCCTTTGTGGCCATAAGAGGAAGAGTCTATCATGTTTAGACATGTATGTGATGTGTAAGTTTTCTCCCGTGGAAAGAAAAGATGATACAAGGAGGTATGACTTGTGCCACATTTTGCAAATTATGTACATCTGGTGTCATTTTAATCTTTAAAAAGACTATTCCTAAAATCTCCCTAGTGCTAGGATCACCTGGAGGGAATTGGGCTTAATTAAATTAACTAAATTGGCAAGTGTGGTGATATGCTACTTAGGAGGTATCAAAGCTTTCCTGAGGATTAAGGATACAAAGCCAACAACACCAGTTAGTTATAGAATCTAAACAATGATAGTACACACTTTTTTTTAATTTTAAATAGCTTGTTTTACATGTCAATCCCAGTTCCCTCTCCCTCCCCTCCTCCCGCACTCCCCTTCCACCCTCTCTCCCACCCTATTGCCAAATCCTTCCACATAGGGGATGTCTAGAGTCTATCATTTTACTCTTGGTAGGGTCAAGGCACTCCCCTAAGAGTCCAGGCTGAGAGAGCATCTCTCTTTGTGCTATAGGCACATGAAGACAGATTGTATACCAGGGATAGACACTAATCCACAGCTCAGAGCCCCATAGGTTGTCCAGGCCTTCTCACTGACACTCACATTTGGGGGATCCAGATCAGTCCCATTCTGGCCTCCCCACTGTCGGTCTGGGTTCCAAGAGCACTCCCCTGTTCAGATCAGCTGTCTCTGCTGGTTTTGCCAGCCCATTCTTTGCCAATTTGCTCATCATTCCTCTCTCTCTGTCACTGGGTTCCTTGGGTTCAGTTCAGTGCTTAGTTGTGTGTTTGCCTCTGCTTCCATCAGTCCCAGGATGAAGGCTCCCGGATAGTTATAGACATCAAGTTCATTATCAGGAATGGGCATTCGAGGTGGTCCTTCCACTATTGCTTAGCTTGCCAATTGATGTTATACCTTTAGATCACTCGAGGTCACTCTGGTGCCTGATCTGTCTTCGATCCTATGATTCCCTCTTCCCCCTATTCTACCCCCAACCCCTCAACTTCCTGTTCCCCCATGACCAACTCTCTTCCTCTTTACCCCCTGTATTCTTCCCAGGTCCCACTACCCCCCCTCGCCCTGTTCCCCATCCATTCAGAGGATCTTGTCTCCATCCTCTTCTCTTGGGTACTATGCATATATGCATATCTTTTAGGTTCTTTCCTGTTTCCCAGACTCTCTATCTGTGGAAGTGCAGACTGGCACTATCCTGATCCATATCTAAAATCCATATATGAATGAGTACATACCATGTTTGTCTTTTTGCAACTGGGTTACCTCACTCAGGATGGTTTCTTCCAGTGCTATCCATTTCCCTGCGAATTTCAAGATTCCATTGTTTTTTTCTGCTGAGTAATAATCCATTGTGTAAATGTACCACATTTTCTCTATCCACTCTTCAGTTGAGGGGCATCTAGGTTGCTTCCAGATTCTGGCTTACAAACAATGCTACTATGAACATAGTGGAGCAGATGCCCTTGATGTATGAACCTGCCTCATTTTGATAAATGCCTAAGAGTGGAATTGCTGGGTCTAGTGGTAAATTAATTCCCATTTTCCTGAGGAATCTCCATACTGATTTCCAAAGAGGCTGTATGAGTTGGCATTCCCACCAGCAGTGGAGGAGTGTTCCTCTTTCTCCACATCCCCTCCAGCATAAATTGTCTTCGGTGTTTTTGATTCTAGCCATTCTGACAGGAGTAAGATGGTATCTCAGAGTTGTTTTGATTTGCATTACCCGGATGGCTAAGGATGTTGAGCACTTTCTTAAGTGTCTCATGGCCATTTTAGCCTCCTCTACTGAGAATTCTCTATTTAGCTCTGTACCCCACCTTTCAAGTGGATCCTTTGGTGTTTTGGAGACTTGTTTCTTGAGTTCTTAGTAAATTTTGGAGATTAGCCCTCTGTCAGATGTAGGGTTAGTGAATATCTTTTCCCATTCTGTGGCCTGCCTTTTTGTCTTTTTGATTGTGTCCTTTGCCTTACAGAAGCTTTTTAGTTTCAGAAGGTCCCATTTGTTAATTGTCGATCTCAGTGCCTGTGCCACTGGTGTTATGTTTAGGAAGTGGTCTCCTGTACCAACTCGTTGAAGAGTATCTCCCACTTTCTCTTCTAAAACTTTCAGTGTGGCTGGATGTATGTTGAGATCTTTGATCCATTTGGACTTAAGTTTTGTACAAGGCGATAAACATGGATCTATCTGCAGCCTTCTGCATACCACTACCCAGTTATACCAGCACCATTTGTTGAAGATGCTTTCTTTTTTCCACTGTACAGTTTTACCTTCTTTGTCAAAAATCAATCCAGGTCTCAAAATTGAGAGGTAGACAGATCTCCATTAGTTCAAGTCCACAGTGACTACAAGTAATTGATCCAGTCCTAAAAGAAACAGCTTAGACAAAGGCGATCAAAGCATCTGGCCTCAGAAACCCTTAATCCCAGAACTACTGAGTTGGAGACAGGCGTTACTTGGCCCTTTGGAGAAAGGAGCAAATGGTAGGAGGACACAGGAAGCGAGAGCCTTTACCACTGAACATTTAGGAATTTAGTATTATCGTTTTAGCTGCGTAGAGGAAAGATCTACTGTCTTGCCTGCTTTGGTTCTCTGATCTTCAGTTTCAAGCTTGAGCTACACTATTTGTCTCTGGATATTTATTTTTCCTGATATGGGGAGATTTACTACACATCTGTAACTTTGAGCTGCTAAGACTCATTTTGAACTAGATTTTTGAAATTGGAATGTCCAGAGTTAATTTGGGTCAAAGGTAGTGATACATTATTTATGGTTTTTAAAGCTTGACTGAGGATTCACAAAAAGCAAAGTCAGCTACAAGCCTTAGCAGCCAGTCACAAACCACTGTCCAAGCTACTAGCATCATGGAGGAGTTGGAAAACACCTTTAAACCTAGGAAGCGGGATTTACAGGTAGAGACATCTTTGTGTTCAAGACCGACCGGATGTACACAAGAGTCAATCAGTCTACAGGATCAGCATACGTCCCACCCTTAATCCCATCATCCAGGAAGTATATAAGACAGAAGGTAGGTCTCAGCAAAGCATACGCTCTCCAAGCACTCTGAGAAGAGGAAGCAGTTTGAGACTTTGTGAGAGCTTCTGCTTGATTCATATCTTGTATCCTGAACTTACAGGTAAGAGATATTGTCCGGCCACTTGGCTTTTCTGACATGCAGCTCAACATTTGAAGCCTGATATTAGTCTCTGGCTCATTTCTCAGTTCATGTTACATGTTACATGTCTTCTTTGACAGGAATTGCATGTATGCTTTCCAGAGGAAAACAGACACCAAATAAAGGACAAACAAACTGCAAGCAAAGCACCCTGAGAGTTTGGGTCAAGAGGACACACTCTGAATTCTAAGAGCCTGGGTAAAGGAGCTGAAGCAAGAACTCTAGTTGTGGGGCCTTACCCCTTCAAGGGCAAGGCATACATAACCCTAGTCTCTGAAGACCTGCCCACTTCTGGCCAAGCTTTATCAAAGGAGACTGGAGAGCTCAGGACCTGAGTTCATTTGTCCCATTCCACAGTCATAAGCCCTTGAATTTGTGGGGCCCTACCCTCCAGCTGATATTTTCAGTTGGTTTGGGCAAACTTCAAGCAGAAGTCTAGTCCTTGTATTTGAATACCCACAAGGACATTTAGCTCTCAAGACTGAAATCTATTTCAGCAAGATGTTCATGTTTCCACAAGCATCTGAGGAACTTCCACAAGCAACACAGGATCTTGGCCAAGCAAATGCAGACTTCTTCGAGGAATTACTTGAAGCCTATGAGGAACAGGACATAACCCCAAGTGTTTTCCAACCAGGACCCTGCTTTCCTCAGCCTGCTGAAAACATGATACCAAATAGAGATCTGATGATGACTCCTGAGGGATATCAGCCTTTTAATGGTCACCAGGGGACAAACCATGAAGACCAGATGAGCCACTATGGACAGATGAGTCTGTACAGCAGTAACAGTCAGGGAAGTATCCAGAGTGTTGAGCATTACCCCAGTTGGTATGAGACATCAGCTTACAGAGGCATCCAGTATCCCTGTATGGCTCCTCAGATGACTATTCCAGCAGCTAGCCAGCCTCTCTATGACAGTGAGATGCAGACTCCTAGATTTTACATGCCTCAACTAAGGAGCATGCAGACAACATTCAATGCAGAGGACAACCTGTCCCAATATCAGGAAACAACTGCCAGGGTTGAAGTCCCGCCCTACATGGGTCCAATCCAGACAGCCTATGTAGATGAGAATGTCTGCTCAAGTCAGAAGCCATCACCCAATGTTGAAGGAAGCCACAGTTCGCAGAGGACTTCATTTGGTAACCAAACCCCATATGAGGACGTTTCCATGGACTCTTCGGGTTCCTTTGTGAGCCAAAGTCACGCTCTGCAGAGCTTTTCAGTGTCCACTTCAGACCAGGCACAGCCTCCTAGACAGAAGTCGGACATGGAGGCCCACCACAGTGTGGCCCAAAAGAAGTTCTTCTGTCCCTACCAAGATTGTGAGAAATCTTACACAAGGTCATATCACCTTAAAGACCATCTCAAGAAACACCGTGGAGAGAAGCCCTTTGTGTGCAATCAGCCTGGCTGTCAGTGGAGATTTTTCCGCTCTGAAGATCTCCGAAGACACCAAAGCAAACATAGTGGGATGCGACAGTACCCTTGTGCCAAGTGCAACAAGAATTTTTCCAGATTGAGTTACCTCAAACAGCACCAGAGGATCTGTACTCAAGCTGGACCTAGCGCACGAAACTGACTGTCCACACACTATAGCTTCCCGAATAAAATTGTGTTGTTTCCCAGTCTTAACATCAGTGACAACAACTGTTTAGGAAATGTTGTTTGTAGTTGATAAAAAAAATAAACATTGAGAATTTGAAACTCTGCCAAATTGTTTAAGATGTATTATTTTGCCTAGGGAGTTTCCCTAAACTTTCCATTTTTCTGGTTTGAGAGAGACAGGGTCTCATTACAAATGTTGGCAGTCTTGGAACTCAGAGATCACACTGACTCTTCCTCCTGTGTTCTGGCAAGTGTGTGAGTTACTATGTGTGCATGATTTACTCTTTCTTGCTAAGAGGCTACAAATATTTTTCACTGAATTTGGGTTTATTGTTATTACTAGTTAGAATTCCAGCACCTGCTATGAGACCAGATGAAGAATTTAGGATCTTAATTGAGACCTGTGCTCTCTGCATGTGTTGCTAGTGATATGGCAGAGCTGGTAATCCTGTATTTTTACCTACACTTTTCTAAGTGATGTCAATTAGGGATTTATTTTAGGTGGAGAAAGGGAAGATGGATCATGTGAGGGTATGGAAGAAGCAGGGATGGAAACTGGTTGATATATTAAAATAAGGGAAAAATATTATATAAATAAAATTTAACCGGAAAATATATATCCCTGAGTAGATGGGCAAACATTTTGAGAAATATCCAAATATTTATCTCTATTTTATATTCTGCTTTGTTTATATACATACATAGAAAGATGGAGAGAGTATAAAGTGGTATACTTTCTGTTCCTCTAGAGAATCCTGACCAATTGGCCAGGTAAGAAAAAGAAAGAGATGATTAATGAGTAATCCTGAGCATTACAACTAAGTTCGCTAGATAACTCCAGAAATTCAAAGATGATACACATGTCCCTCGGGAGTTAAAACACTTTTGGGGGGAGATCTGTAGGGGTTATTCTTTTATCCTACTGGGGAAAATGTTTAATGATTGCATGTCAACATAACTTATAGGATAATTTAGAAATGTTCCTGACAAACTTACACTATGCATTTGATCTGTAATACATTTTTCTGAAAGTAAGCTTGTAGTATAGGACTCCAAATCCCATCATTTATTCATGATCATCATCTGAGTCCATGCTACTTGATCCCCAAGAGATTGAAAGGGGAGCCATGGAGTATGCCCCTATCACGTGACAGCAACGAGGCTGGCTTCAACTCGTTATGCAGAGTCCTAGGACCCTCACTGGAGGAAAATGACTGTACAATGCCAAATCAACAAGTGCTACCACTGTATCAGTTCACCATAGTGAAAGGTGTGTTTGTGAAAACATTCAAAATGCAATGGAGAATCAGTGGTTTTGGACAGTATTGAATTTTGTGTGTGTGTGTGTGTGTGTGTGTGTGTGTGTGTGTGTGTGTGTGTGTGTGTGTGTGTGTGTGTGTGTGTGTGTGTGTGTTGGTGTCTCACATCTCTTAAGGAAGATTGAGATAAATCCCACCAACTGATATGGTGCTATTGGTGTAATGATCCTATAAAAATGGCTTCAAGGGACAGCAGCCCCTTTGCTCGGTGATACAATCACATCAGGATTACCAAGAGCACGATTCTGAATGGATGATTCTACACTGACACAATTTCACTCTTTCTCTGAATATGTTACCTAAGAATTGGATTTTCTAATGACTTATTTAGAAAAACAGCTCATGCTTCATGAATATTTGCAGAAATGAGGCCTGAAATTGAGTGATTTTTGAAGGGTCCACACCCTCACTCAATTCCAAGTTTGGCAGCCATGATAGACTACAGGAAAGACATGTGGACCACTAACACTAGGTAACTCCATATTGTCTGACCTCCCGTAACCTGGGGCCAAACCTGAACTCAAAATCCAGACTCCCCCTAACCTCCAAGATACTTGGTTCCTGGCAACAGATTGGCCAAAAGGAAAATCAAGTGTAGAACAAAACTTCCCCTGTCGTCTCCAGGATATAGTTCTGTAAAGTACAGTTATCTATGGACAAGTGGCCAAGTCAAAGTAAGAAGACAAAGCCACAGGAATCACAGAATGTTCCCGTTCAGCTCAGACCAGTGAACAGAATGTGTACTCTGGAAGTTCCTGCAAAATCATGACTTTGAGAAATTCTACTAATTGTTCCCAAATGTCGGCCAAACAGAAAGCATCCCCTAACTATTGATGAAACCTTGGAGATTTGTCTTTACAACCTAGCTGTTAGTTGGCCAGTAACTTCACTCCCACTGGATGGGATCCATGTCATGGGTGGATAAAATAATAAAACCTTGCTTTTGTAATTCTGAGGGTCTCTCTCCCTTGTGATCTTTGGGAATTTTCAAGACTTGGGAACAAAACTTGTCTTTGTTCGGAATGTCATTGAACAAGTACTGATGTTTCCTTAACTTCATTTCTCTAAGTGATGGCAATTAGTGTTTTTCAATGGTTATCATATACAATTTTGAGATGCTAAAACAATGTATTTCAGGTGACATGGTCAGCTCTTCGCAATGGATAATGCCTTTGTGGCCATAAGAGGAAGAGTCTATCATGTTTAGACATGTATGTGATGTGTAAGTTTTCTCCCGTGGAAAGAAAAGATGATACAAGGAGGTATGACTTGTGCCACATTTTGCAAATTATGTACATCTGGTGTCATTTTAATCTTTAAAAAGACTATTCCTAAAATCTCCCTAGTGCTAGGATCACCTGGAGGGAATTGGGCTTAATTAAATTAACTAAATTGGCAAGTGTGGTGATATGCTACTTAGGAGGTATCAAAGCTTTCCTGAGGATTAAGGATACAAAGCCAACAACACCAGTTAGTTATAGAATCTAAACAATGATAGTACACACTCTTAAATCCAGGTCTCAGAATTGAGAGGTAGACAGATCTCCATTAGTTCAAGTCCACAGTGACTACAAGTAATTGATCCAGTCCTAAAAGAAACAGCTTAGACAAAGGCGATCAAAGCATCTGGCCTCAGAAACCCTTAATCCCAGAACTACTGAGTTGGAGACAGGCGTTACTTGGCCCTTTGGAGAAAGGAGCAAATGGTAGGAGGACACAGGAAGCGAGAGCCTTTACCACTGAACATTTAGGAATTTAGTATTATCGTTTTAGCTGCGTAGAGGAAAGATCTACTGTCTTGCCTGCTTTGGTTCTCTGATCTTCAGTTTCAAGCTTGAACTACACTATTTGTCTCTGGGTATTTATTTCTCCTGATATTGGGAGATTTACTACACCTCTGTAACTTTGAGCTGCTAAGACTCATTTTGAACTAGACTTTTGAAATTGGAATGTCCAGAGTTAATTTGGGTCAAAGGTAGTGATACATTATTTATGGTTTTTAAAGCTTGACCGAGGATTCACAAAAAGCAAAGTCAGCTACAAGCCTTAGCAGCCAGTCACAAACCACTGTCCAAGCTACTAGCATCATGGAGGAGTTGGAAAACACCTTTAAACCTAGGAAGCGGGATTTACAGGTAGAGACATCTTTGTGTTCAAGACCGACCGGATGTACACAAGAGTCAATCAGTCTACAGGATCAGCATACGTCCCACCCTTAATCCCATCATCCAGGAAGTATATAAGACAGAAGGTAGGTCTCAGCAAAGCATACGCTCTCCAAGCACTCTGAGAAGAGGAAGCAGTTTGAGACTTTGTGAGAGCTTCTGCTTGATTCATATCTTGTATCCTGAACTTACAGGTAAGAGATATTGTCCGGCCACTTGGCTTTTCTGACATGCAGCTCAACATTTGAAGCCTGATATTAGTCTCTGGCTCATTTCTCAGTTCATGTTACATGTTACATGTCTTCTTTGACAGGAATTGCATGTATGCTTTCCAGAGGAAAACAGACACCAAATAAAGGACAAACAAACTGCAAGCAAAGCACCCTGAGAGTTTGGGTCAAGAGGACACACTCTGAATTCTAAGAGCCTGGGTAAAGGAGCTGAAGCAAGAACTCTAGTTGTGGGGCCTTACCCCTTCAAGGGCAAGGCATACATAACCCTAGTCTCTGAAGACCTGCCCACTTCTGGCCAAGCTTTATCAAAGGAGACTGGAGAGCTCAGGACCTGAGTTCATTTGTCCCATTCCACAGTCATAAGCCCTTGAATTTGTGGGGCCCTACCCTCCAGCTGATATTTTCAGTTGGTTTGGGCAAACTTCAAGCAGAAGTCTAGTCCTTGTATTTGAATACCCACAAGGACATTTAGCTCTCAAGACTGAAATCTATTTCAGCAAGATGTTCATGTTTCCACAAGCATCTGAGGAACTTCCACAAGCAACACAGGATCTTGGCCAAGCAAATGCAGACTTCTTCGAGGAATTACTTGAAGCCTATGAGGAACAGGACATAACCCCAAGTGTTTTCCAACCAGGACCCTGCTTTCCTCAGCCTGCTGAAAACATGATACCAAATAGAGATCTGATGATGACTCCTGAGGGATATCAGCCTTTTAATGGTCACCAGGGGACAAACCATGAAGACCAGATGAGCCACTATGGACAGATGAGTCTGTACAGCAGTAACAGTCAGGGAAGTATCCAGAGTGTTGAGCATTACCCCAGTTGGTATGAGACATCAGCTTACAGAGGCATCCAGTATCCCTGTATGGATCCTCAGATGACTAGTCCAGCAGCTAGCCAGCCTCTCTATGACAGTGAGATGCAGACTCCTGGATTTTACATGCCTCAACTAAGGAGCATGCAGACAACATTCAATGCAGAGGACAACCTGTCCCAATATCAGGAAACAACTGCCAGGGGAAGTCCCGCCCTACATGGGTCCAATCCAGACAGCCTATGTAGATGAGAATGTCTGCTCAAGTCAGAAGCCAGAAACAGTGAGGATAATTACATCATGCTGTATGCTACAAATCTGGGAACATGTCCTGATTATTAGTCTTGGAAGATTGGAGAGATAAACGAAGGTCTTAAATTAGCTGACCTGCTTCACTGGCTAAAGTGACCCAAGCTACCCAGGGAATGTCTGCTATAATTGGGGGCTGAGATAAAGCAAATGAATCAGGGAAGGGAAGATAGGAGGGGAATTTCTGTGTGAGCCGCATGAGATGGGGACAGAGAGTAGGGAGGATGCAGCAGGTAGTTTTCTATGAAGCAGGTGACTAGACTGGGGATTGTGCTTACAGGAACAGAGGGCAAGATGAATATCTGTAGTTAGCCTACCTGCTTCCCTGACCTGAGTGGCTTGTAGTTTCCCTGAATTATAATAGCTTCATAACACACATTGAAAAGTCATAATTATCTCATGTATTATTTCATATTATTTGTACTATTTGTTCAATATCGAAAGTCTTTTGTAGAGCTTCCGTCAAGTTGACTGAAATTTTCAAGGGTACGCAGACTTCAGAGAGCATGATCTTCAAAGAGCTGGTTTGGAATCCTGAATTTAAGCACTAACTCCCTTCTCTGAAGTCCATAATTACATAAACTGATTGAGGTTTTGGTTCACAAAGGCCTAAAATGAAGACAGATAATACTCTGAAACTACATGTACACAATAGCTCCAGATACTATGATCATGTCATCTCTACTACTAGATTTAGTTTTCTTTTTATTTATTCATTTTTTCACTTTGTAATTTTTAATTAAAAAAATCTTATTTTACATATCAATCCACCCATTTCCTCATGCTCCTATCCTCCCTTGCCCCCAACTGACTCCCTCCAAACCACACCCCATCTACTCCCCAAGGATAGTGAGGCCATCCACAAGGAGCCATCAAAGCCTGTCATGCCATTTGGGGGAGCGCCTAAGTCCTCTTTCATGTATCTGGACTGAATTAGTATCCCTCCATAAGGAATGGGCAACCAAAGTCAATTTGTGCACTAGGGATGAACAGTGGCTCCACTGTTAGAGGTCCTATAGACTGCCCAGGCATCTTAGCTGGCACCCACATTCAGAGGGCTCAGTTCAGGCATATGCTGGTTTCCCAGCTTTATGACAAGGAACTCCTTGATCTCACTAGGTCAGTTAAACTGTATCTGCAGTTTTCTCCAGCATAGTCTTGGCTCCTTTGTTCAACCTTCCTCCCTCTACACATAGACTCCAGGAATATGTCTCAGTGTTTAGTTGTAACTGCTGGCTTCAGCTTCAATCAGCTACTAGATGAAGGCTCTAGGAATGGCAATAAAGGTAGTCATCAATATCATTATAGTGTAAGGCATCAAAGACAGCCTCTCTATCACTGCCAAGATTCTTAGTTTGGGTCATCACTGTAGATGCCTGAACATTTATTTAGTGCCAGAATTCTCCTTAAATATATACTGGTTCCCTTTAACAAGGTATCTCCTTTCTTACCCACCTTGATTCCTCCCCTTTCTAATCCAAGAACCCATCAGAAAAATCATCCACCCAGATCCAATAAGCTTCAACCCAGGGATGCAGGAATAGTTCGACACATGATTTGTAGATGATATGATAGTTTACATAAGTGACCCGAAAAACTCTACCATGGTTCCATTACAGCTGACAAATACCTTCAACAAAGTGACAGGATACAAGATTAAGTCAAAATATTCAGTAGCTGTACTATCTATAGGCAATATAAGGGTTGAAATAGAAATCAGAGAAACATCACCCTTTACAATAGCCACAAACAACATAAAATATCTTGCTGTAAACCTAACAAAACAAGTGAATCCTTCACAGACCTTGAAAGAAAAATATTCAACTTTATATGGAAAAACAAAAACTCCATGATAACCAAAACAACCCTGTAGAATAAAACAACTTCTGGAGACATTACCAGTCATGACTTCAAATTCTATTATAAAACTATACTCCTGAAAACAGCTTTATATTCACACAAAAATACACAGGTAGATCAGTGGAAAATATTTGAAAACCCTAATATTCACCTACAATCCAATGGACACCAGATTTTTGACAAAGAAAGCTTAAGTTATACACTGGAAAAAAGAAAGCATCTTCAGCAAATAGTGCTGCCATAACTGGAAGTAGAAATGTTCAAGACTGCAGATAGATCCATATCTATCGCCACACACAAAATTTAAGTCCAACTTCAGACCAATATCCCTCATGAACATTGATGCAAAAATACTCAATAAAATACAGGCAATTTGGATCCAAGAACACATCAAAACCATCATTCACCACCATCAAGTAGGTTTCATCCCAGGGATGCAGGGATGGTTCAACATATGAAAATCCATCAATGTAATCCAACATATAAACAAGTTGTAAAACAAAAATCACATGATCATCTCACTAGATGCTGAAAAAGCCTTTGACAAATTCCAACACCCCTTCATGATAAATGTCTTCGGGAGATCTGGGATAACAGGGACATACATAAACATAATAAAAGCTATATAGAGTAAACCAATAGCCAACATCAAACTAAATGGACAGAAACTCAATGAAATTCCTCTAAAATCAGGAACAAAACAAGGCTGTCCACTCTCTCGATACCTTTTTAACATGGTATTTGAATTTCTAGTCATTCCCATACAACAACAAAGGGGGATCAAGGGGATACAAACTGGGAAGGAAGAGGTCAAACTTTCACTGTTACCAGATGATATGATAGTTTACATAAATGACCCAAAGAACTCTACTAGGGAACTCTTACAGCTGATTGACACCTTCAGCAATGTGGCAGGCTACAAGATCAACTCAAGAAAATCAGTAGCCCTACTATATACAGATGATAAAAGGGCTGAAAGAGAAATCAGAGAAACATCACCCTTTACAATTGCCACAAAAAACATAAAATACATTGGGGTAACGCTAACCAAACAAGTGAAAGACGTGTATCACAAGAACTTTGAATCTTTAAAGAAAGAAATTAAAGAAGTCCTCAGAAAATGAAAAGATCTCCCATGCTCTTGGATAGGTAGGATCAATGTAGTAAAAATGGCAATCCTGCCAAAAGCAATCTACAGATTCAATGCAATCCCCATTAAAATCCCAGCACAATTCTTCACAGACCTTGAAAGAACAGCAACCAATTTTGTATGGAAAAACAATAGACCCAGGATAGCCCAAACAACCCTGTTCAACAAGGCAATGTCCGGAGGCATCACCAACCCTGACTTCAAGCTCTATTATAGAGCTATAGTCCTGAAAACAGCTTGGTATTGGCACAAAAATAGACAAGTAGACCAATGGATTCGAAGTGAAAACCTTGGTATTAATCCACACACGTATGAACATCTGATCTTTGACAAAGAAGCTAAAAATAGACAATAGAATAAAGAAAGCATCTTCAACAAATGGTGCTGGCATAACTGGAGGCTGGCCTGTAGAAGAATGTGGATTGATCCATGTTTATCGCCATGCACAAAACTTAAATCCAAATGGATCAAAGAGCTCAACATAAATCCATCCACACTGAACTTCTCAGAAGAGAATGTGGGTGGTACCCTTGAACGAATTTGTACAGGAGACAGATTCCTGAACAACTCTGAGATACCAACTCACTCCTGTCACAATGGCTAAAGTCAAAAACACCAAGGACAATTTGTGCTGGAGAGGATGTGGTGAAAGGGGAACACTCCTCCATTGCTGGTGGGAGTGCCAATATGTTCAGCCACTTTGCAAATCAGTATGGAGATTCCCCAGAAAAATGGGAATAAACCTACCACAAGACCCAGCAACGCCACTCTTAGGCATATATCCAAAATATGCCCATTCATACAACAAGGATGTCTGTTCCACTATGTTCATAGCAGCATTATTTGTAATAGCCAGAACTTGGAAGCAACCTAGATGCCCCTCAATCGAAGAGTGGATAGAGAAAATGTGGTACATTTACACAATGGAGTACTATTCAGCAGAAAAAAACAATGGAATCCTGAGATTTGTAGGCAAATGTATGACACTAGAAGAAACCATCTTGAGTGAGGTAACACAGTCACAAAAAGAGAAACATGGCATGTACTCTCTCATATATGGATTTTAGACATAGATCTGGGGAGTGCCAGCCTGCAATCCCATGGCCAGAGAGTCTGGGAAACAGAAACTTCATTCAGTGGCTGATGGAAGAAGAGATACACTCCCATGGCTAAGCACTGAGCTGAACTCAAGAAAGCCAGTAACAGAGAGGGAGGACTGATGACCAAAGGGATTAAGACTGGGCTGGTTTAACCCCAGAAACAGCTGACCTGACAAAGGTTAAATATTGAATCCCAGGCATCAGCCTGGGAATCCAGCATGGGACTGATCAAGACCTCCTGAATGTGGGTGTTAGTGAGTAGGCCTACGTTATGTAGGCCTTGGGCAGTAGAACAGTACTCATCCCGAGTATACACACAGAATTTGGACTACCATCAAGCAATGTAAGATGCACTCTCACCCTGAACTCTTGGGGGAGGGTATAGGCCCTGGATGAAATGACAGACTATGGACACCCCCATGGAGGTCCTCACCCTTCCTGGGGAAATGAGGGGATAGTGGGGGTTTGTGGGGAGGGCATAGGAGAAGGGGAGTGAAAGGGAGAGGGACCTGGAACTGACATGTGAAGCAACCTTGTTTCTAATCTAAATCGAAACTTAAAAATAAATAATAAAAAGAAAGCAAAAATACAAAAAAAGAAAGAATTTAAGGATACCAATAAATGGGAAGATCTCCTATGTTCTTGGATAGGTAGCATTGATACAATAAAAATGGATATCTTATGTAAAGAAAGTTCACTGACATCCCCCATCAAATCCCCACACAATTCTTCACAGACCTTGAAAGAATAATCCTCAACTTTATATGGAAAAACAAATACCCCATGATAACCAAAACAACCCTGTACAATAAAACAACTTCTAGAGACATTCCCAATCCTGACTTCAAACTCTATTATAAGACTATAGTCCTGAAAACAGCTTTATATTCACACAAAAAGAGACAGGTAGACCAATGCAATCTAATTGAAAACCCTGATATTCACCTACAGTCCAATGGACACCTGATTTTTGACAAAGAAAGCCTAAGTTATACACTGGAAAAATAAACCATCTTCAACAAATAGTGCTAGCATAACTGGAAGCAGAAATGTTGAAGATTGCAGATAGATCCATATGTATCACCACATAAATAATTTAAGTCCAAGTGGATCAAAGACCTCATCACAAATCCATCCACAATGAATCCACAGAGAATGTGGGAGGTATCCTTGAACTAATTGGTATAGGAGACTGCTTCCTGAATGCTACACTAGTAGCACAGACACTGAGATAAACAATTACTATATAGGACCTGCTTATACTAAGAAGCTTCTGTAAGCCAAGGACACAATCAACAATACAAAACAGCAGCACACAAAATTGGAAAAGATTTTCCCCAACCCCACCACAGTCAGAGAGCTGATTTCTAAAATAGACAAAATTGTCTTTAGTTTGAAATTCAGGTTTTTCATTAGGCTTAACTCTCACTCTCTGCTTCTCTGTTTATATGTCTCTCTTTTTGTATCCAGACCGCTCTTACTCTCTCTCTTTTCCTCTGCAAAGACTTCCTTCCCTTTTGGTCTCTTTACTTTAAGAGAGAATGGGAAGCCAGAAGAGGATGGGAAGGTGAAGAGTGAATAAGAAGAGCATTGGAAGAAGAGCACTGCTCTGAACAAATGACTCCTGAGAGACCAGCGGGGTGAAAAGACAGGGACAGCAGCAAGCCATGAGCACCCAGAAGATGACTGTATTATGAGACTCTGAAGACCCAGAAGTTGGTAGATCTATTTCCTATTAGTTAGTGAATGTAAGGTTGGTGTAAGATTCACTGACATGGCATGGTGTTGTGTCCAGTTCCAGAATTTATGTGGTGAAGGAAGGAGGCAGGGGTCATGAGGCAGGGGGAAGGGGACAGGGGACAGAGGTCAGCAGTCAGAAGAATCAGGAATTGAAGATGATGATGGTCTATTTCACAGATGTAAGTCTTTCTGGGAAATATTAGAGCCTGACTCAAAAGGAAAAACACAAGAAGAAGAAGAAGAAGAAGAAGAAGAAGAAGAAGAAGAAGAAGAAGAAGAAGAAGAAATTAAACTAACTCTCTGATGCTTAAGTATTTTAATATGTATGTTTCTATAATTAAGTATAGGGTTGATTATTATTTAGGCCATATTTATTTATCCATGTTTAAATAATTCTAACGAGCTTTTCCATGCTGGACCATAGAGGTTCTCTGTTCATCATGTGTTCAGGAAAATCTCCTAAGTCAATTAAAACTCCGAGAAAAAGTGGTGACCTCAATTCTGTTAAATGTTTCTTGAAAACACTTTTCAAAATTCTTGTGAGCTTCTTCTGTTTCTACAAATATCCACGAGACAAATACTTCATCTTTATTATTAATAGAAAGTCCCAACAGATTTTCAAGGCAAAGTCAGTTCTCAAATGTGTAACAATAACTATTGGACACACTAATGTGGGCATTTCAGCCTTTGTACTCATAGTTAGTCATTTGTAAACACTGAGATCTACTTAACTTGAGGTAAGAGTTGGGCTTCAGCTTTGTTTTGCATGAAGAATATGTTACAGCTTAATTCTTTTATTTTTAA
Source organism: Mesocricetus auratus (assembly GCF_017639785.1). Taxonomy (NCBI): domain Eukaryota; kingdom Metazoa; phylum Chordata; class Mammalia; order Rodentia; family Cricetidae; genus Mesocricetus; species Mesocricetus auratus. The sequence goes on along the minus strand of NW_024434635.1, from coordinate 2,642 downwards.
TTATCCATAACAATAAATGCCTATTTTGGGCAGGATTTCATGAACACCTGAAGTATTTCCTTTTAGTGTTCTCATTTTCCACTGGAATTCTAAATTAATCATTTCTAAAACACAGATCTGTTTCAATGCAATGAGAAATTTCTGAGAGTCCAAATACTATGCATTCATTTTAGCAGGTACTATGCTTCTCGCCTTGATAAACACATGAAATGCTCATAATCTTGACAATGAAACATTGTTCATTACATTTTCTTACAGTTAGTTAAGAATGCTATACTGAAGAGTGCTGATAAGATCAAAGATAAAAGGCAGTTAATGAACAGGGTTTTCTGTATGACTCTAATGGAAATACAAGGTGTGACTAACATGAATAACAACCACAGCATACAATTTTAGCAAAAATGTCACTAAGTGCTACCTATTTACTCATAGGAGTGTAGCCTTCCACTTAAGTGGGGTTGAGCAACCAGGGTCCACACCCTTAAAGAAAACTCTATCTCATATCCAGATGGTTAGAAATTTCCAATAGCTCTTCACCAAGGGTAGACTTTCATACACATTCCCCTAACGACTCTGTGATTTTGCTGGATTGAGCTTGTGACGGTCTTGAATATAGTGTTATAATCAATGGGTATTCACAAGCTTAACTATGCTGTTGTGTCACAAAAAATGCTTTTTCTTTGCAGTCATCCACTCCCTCCGAGTCTTACCCTCTTTCTGCTTTAGACAAATAAACTTAAAATAAACAACAAAGCCAAATGACAAGTAAAACAAAGACACGGTGTTGAGTGGGTGTGAGATATAGGCTGAATCTTGCAGAAGTAGGCAGTGAATACTGTCAAAATACAATGTATGAAATTCTCAATGAATTCATATCAATAGTTTTTAGCATGTATAATTAGACCCTGACATGAATTTGAGTATTGAAACAATCTTAGTCTTGAAGCAGGTATAATCACTGCATGTGCTACACGCTTCTTGTGATAATCAAGATTAATGTGCATTGATAGGACAGAGTGCTTGACTGTGTGCTACTGGCCATTTACTAGGTGGTTAAAACATGTGTGTGCCTTAGAATGTAGATTGACAAGCATAATTTTCATCTTATTTTCCAAGATTAAACTTGTGTTAAATGTTTGAATTTCACAAATTAGTACAGGTGACCGGTCAGGTCTGGAATATAGCACAGAGTCCTGTGCCTTTAGAGCTTGGTCACAGGGTGAGGCTTCTGGGAAATTATAGATTCTTCACTAGGTGGTACCTCCTGTGAAGACTATGGGTTACAGGGATTTTTTCTCAGAGAGGGCTGTAGACCTAGTCATTGTTTAGGTCACCTCCTCCCTGTTATTTTCTCCTACCTCCTTTTTGTTTTCTCCTTCTTTTCCTCCATCTTTCTCTTCCCCACCCTCTTTCTCCTTCTCCTTTTTCTCCTTTTCCTTTATTCCTTCAACATAAAGTGAACACATTCCCTCTGATTTTGCTTCTACCAAAGTTTGTGAATTCACTCTAAAAACAAAAGATTCAAGCAAACATGGAATAAAATCTGGAAGAATGCAGGAAGGATAAGCAACTGCCACGACACTGAACTGCATCCCTGGCCTGGTTCTTATTAGTTTTAAGTATTATGAGTCAATATTACTACAAGAAAATCTAATTTATCATTACAGTCCACAGAGAACCAGTATATTGTGGAATAGTCCTCTATAAACTGTGAAAAGATGTTACTCTCCTTGTTAATAAAAAACTGATTAGCCAATAGCTAGGCAGGAGTTTTGGCGTAGACAGAAAGCTGAGAAGAAGAAGGGCAGAGTCTGAGTAGTCTCTGGAGATGCAAAAATAAGAAAGATAAATATGCTGTGTTGAAATAATTTACCACCATGCAGCAGAGGTAGATAGAAATATGGGTCAATTTAAAATGTAAATAATAGTTAGTAGTAACAAGCCTAAATTATCTATTGAGCATTTATAATTAACAACAAGTGTCTGGATGGTTATTTGGGAGTAGCTGCTGTGACACAAAGAAACTCAGCCTACACCATTATACTTCATTTATCTTCTTTTGCCACTTTTCTACTGTTATGCTTGTTTTAACCCTTGCATCTCTGAAGCAGTCTCTGATAAGAGCTGATGAGATGTTCTATAAACCTATAACAATGGAAGAAAATGGATTACAAAAGTGTGAGCACAGAGGCATAGTGACATCAGACAGAGAAAAGCATTATAACACTACAAAAATTTATTTTAAAACCCTTAAAGGTAAAGGTATGTCACTTTGAAAGTACATTTATTACTTCAAATTTGTTATTTACTTAATGACTTAACAGTAACAGAGATATCTTATTCCTAGAACACTAGATACTTATTGGTCATCACTTTGTTCCTAACACTGAACACAGAATGTATTTTACCTGTTTCAAAAATTAAAACTTATAGTATGGTGACAAAGTTAGGGAACATTAGAGAAATGACAGAAGAATCAGCTTCAGCGTGTGAAGTCAAGGCCAAGGCTAAGGGAAGAAATGGGACTCCAGTTGCCCATCACATCAGCATAATTGGAATCTGAGTCATTAACTATTTATAGATAATAGGAAAGGTTATAGTCACGGTGTCAGAGCTGTCTATGCAACCAAATCATGAAGGAT